>NC_072770.1:26492084-26499584 GCF_022539595.1 Amphiprion ocellaris | reverse complement strand
TGTGATCACAACGCTACTCTGTACATGTTATACAATTACAGCTAGTATGTTATTAAATTGTGAATTTTTCAGTTAGTTCAAAGTCACACACTTTACACTGAAGTTGATTCACAATCAGTGAAGTATATAATTATAGTTTTTAGTCTTTTTATTGTGATTATGAACTCTCGGGATCTTACACTTGATAATTAGAAATGTCACTCTGTGTTTCCATTACTGGGCCTTGACAAGAGTCTTGAAAACACTTGCCATTTGGAATGAAAGCTCAAGACAAAGCCCTGCAGTGTCATGCTTGTTAGCTTACTGCCTTGTGAAGAAAAATAATGAGTGTAAATAAACCCTTATTTCATTTTTAAAAAGACCTAATGTACCTAATGATGTGTTTGTGTGTGTGTGTGTGTGTATTTTCTTGTCAGGATGATGCCCGTCAACTGTTTGCGCTGTCAGCAGCAGCAGAAGAGCAGGGCATCCTGCCAGAGGACCTGTCCAACGTCATCCAGCGACTGTGGGCCGACGGTGGCGTCCAGAGCTGCTTCACACGGGCCCGAGAGTACCAGCTCAATGACTCTGCAGCCTAGTGAGTGCCTTAATAACCTCAATTAACACCAGGAGTTTTGTGTGGATCATTGTGTCTCAGCATAAAACTGTACGTAATTATGCTCTGAAAATATGGCAGTTGGATTCTCACTGTCTCCAGAAAAGTAATGTCAACTTAGAAACACAAATAGTATATGGCACTATATACAAGCAAATAAACAGAGCAGTCATTGTCTCTGAGCCTCGCTGATGCTGACATAGAGAAAAATAATGATTTCATTTGGAATGTGATGGTTATTGCTACTTGACAATAGTTGCAGCTCTATGTGGATTGAAAGTTCCAGTTGGATGCATAAACATTTAAATCAGTCCAACTCAAATTTTAGCATGCTGAAATATTATGATCCCTATGTAGTAATACAATGAGGAAACATGGTTTTCTTAATCACTGAAAGCATATAGCTTAGTGGTGCCAGGGTTTATTTTGCTTTTATTTCATCATTAAAGCTGAAAGATCATTTTATGCAGAAATCTTACATTGCCTTAATTTTTGCAGAATGCATTAAGTAAGCAGTTTTAGCAATGTCCCTGTCTCAACAACATTTGAAAAGTTGCAGTGATTTACCACAAAGTGGTCACCATCAGAATAATGAATTGCAGATATCATCTACAAGAGCAACTTGGGGAATCCCTGTGATTGAAGTTTTTTTTTTAAGTCTGAGGACCAGAATTGGAATATTCAGGAAGTCTAACTACTTTAACACCATCATGTCCCCTAATCTGCTTGTAGAGCTGAAGTTTAACTTGAATACACCTTCAGCTGGCACTAGGGTAACACCCAGATATCCTTGCATGTTAATGTGACTTTTGATCTCCTTTTCTCTTTTCATTCACTTTCTCGATTTGCTTTTCTACTTTAAGATTTGTTGTTTTTTATGCTGTTAATATATCATTGTACAACATTTCTAATTGTCATTGCACAGACTATTCAGAAATCTGCACAAAGAGACGTTATTGTTGTTAATAATCAAGATATTACTGTTTTGTTAACCAGTGGCTTCACTTTTTGAGACCAGTCACATTGCTAATCTGTAGCAACACAGTCAACTTCAGGCGTTCTCCACAGCGCCTAATTACCTCAATGACCCTCATCTCTCGAGTGCTGCATTTGTTCGCCATGTTGCTCTAAACTACCAGTATAATAACAGGGAGAGCGTGAAGTAAATGTGAGATGCTGCTGATAAGAGGCAAGAGGTGCCTTACACTCGGACCTTCAGGGCTGCTGCTCTGATATGGAAGTCTAAAGCATACTGAGCCTTATTCATCACTCTCTGCCTACAGGCTGCGGCAGGATTTCACTGCACTGACTTCTGTTTAATATACAAGTCCTTTGATAATACTGTGACACCTCCAGTTTGTGCTGTGAACTGTCAGGGGAGTATTAAGTGTTTCACAAATGATTGCTTTGCAGTCAAGACGGTATTTAACTACCGGGGGCAGTGATATTGTCCTGTGTTTGTGTTGGCTAGTATAATCATAACTACTCCATCTCGGCCTCACTGCTGGTGTTTAAGGCTGAGAGGACGTGGAAATGTACTGCTTACACAGCCTCACATTTAGCAGCCGAGACAGTGGACAATGTAGAGTGTTTCATCGTGGCTTTATAGAGCACTGAAGAGAGTAGGTTGCTATAAGAGAGGACTAAATGAGTCTGGCAGGAGACCATAATCCATGTCTGAGCACCTGCTGAGAGCCAGAGAAAGGAAGGGAAAGATAAAGAGAGGGAGGGAGGGAAATGGCACAGCTCACATTAACAGAGACCGCTTCTCTCACACTCTAGGTTTGATTAAAAAAAAAAAAAGGGGGGGGGGGGGGGTGTTGTGTACACTCTCAAAATAATGGATCCAGCTGTCATTATACATAAGCCTAACCTTTTCACACCTCTGTCTGTAAAATTGGTCTTTCCTCATACTGTGTGCAGCAATATGTGTTGCCTTCGTACTGTAAAAAGTCCGCTCTGGTTCTGCACTCTCATATCCCAGCAGACAGGATAATATTAAACATGGTGAGATAGTTTAAACATCTCTTGTAAAATCATAAAATGACCACTATTTGGCTATTGAAGAATCTCTCTCCACTGCAGTTGAGATTCAACCTCAATTAATCTTCAGGGCTTATAGACACAATGACCAACTCAAGCATAGTTAAATCTGATGTGTGTACTACAAAAGCAGCCTAAACCGCTCTCTGTGGGGAGCAGGATTATGAATAAACTGTTAGACACGTGGTATGAAATAGTGATGTGAAGGCTCAAATATTTACACTTGGGCTGTAGTGTGTATGGGATTACATTTAGTACCAACACTTTGTTATCTAGTAATACAGTTTTTTTATGCAGCTGAATATGGTGTTGAACGATTGAGAGAAAATACCTTTGCCTTGTAACCTTTTGTGTGTTTAGATGAGATGAGGTAGAGAAAAATCCCTTTCTTTTGTGCATCTGTATATAAAAAGACCAGTGTCTCACTGTCCCTCGGTGCAGAATTTAGTGTTTATTTTGCTGACAACGTAATATGATTCAGTGATTGCTGACAAAGAAGGTTTAACGAGACAGCACTATTGCTATGAGAATTATCGCTTACCATGCTGTATCTCTTGCTGACCTTCGGTTGCTAATGGAATTTTTAAGGAAGCCCTGGATGCAATTTGTAAAAATCCTGAAAATGTATTATTTGTAACTCAGATTTCTGAAACACAACTTGCAGTTCAGACTTCATCTACCTGGGACTGTATTTTATGCATACATCTTAAAAACATCTGTGTTTGACACCTTGATTAGTAAGATGACAGTAGATATGTAGAGCATCCAGATTGCTAGAAGATATAAACTCACTTATCTTATACTCAAATGCACCAAATATACAATTTATATGTTTTAGATAAAATCAATATAACTCAAGTATTCACAACTGCTTTAAAAGTGTTTAAATGTGGTGTCAAAATGTCCAAAATTAAGGAATAGTATGGTGGCAGATATTCCACAGCCCCTGCAAACTGTTAGGGAGTCAGCAGAGTAAAAGAAGTAATCTTCTATTGTTCTATGACAGCACAATAACACATGTAATGTGATTAGCAATTTGGCAGTGTTTAGACAGAACTGTACTCCTAGTGCTGTTGGAGTGCCAGCATGAAGCATTACTGTTTTTCTCGTTTCTGCATGAAGACACAGATGAGCCTTTTTAACTTGAACAAAATCTTCCCTTACATCTTACATTAACACATTTAATCTTAACATAATTGCTCTTGGTGAGGTTAGAGGACAACGCACCAAATTTAACACATATTTAATATGTTTATTTCCTTCCATCAGCTACCTTAATGATCTGGAAAGGATAGCAAAGCCTGACTACATCCCCACACAGCAGGATGTACTGCGAACTCGTGTCAAAACCACCGGCATTGTGGAGACACATTTCACCTTCAAGGACCTGCACTTCAAGTAAGATCTCTCTTTTGTTAATTTTGCTGCTATTGAAACACTATTGGAATCATTAAATGGGCAATAACCACACTGGGGTATATTGAGCAGCTCAACATTTAAATTTATCTGCAAAAGTATTGACTGAATTATTCACTCACTTGGTTAGTTCAGGTGCCCCTGGAGCATGTACACAAAAAGCTTGTTTAATGTTTCAGAATTTTGTTCGACTGTCCTCTAGTAAGAAAATTCATCATGAAGGATGAGATAAACAAAATACATTTTTGTGTAAATTGCTTTTATGTTTCCTTGGAGCATTTTAAACTTTAAAATTTACATAAATGCGCCTGAGATGGTTAAAACTAAACCAAAGCTGTTTGCTTTGTAAGACTCCCTCAATATATCACTTTGTTTTTTTTTTTTTAATATAACTGTGCTCTTATTTTATACTATCTATGAAAGCAATCCAAGATATGCAACAATGCATATCTTAGGACTTGTGAAAAAATACAGTTTCCCTGTGTTTTAATAGTAATGATTGGTATTTTATGATTGTGCCAAAGCAACTGAGAGGTTGTGTTTATGTACCAATGACTCATATTTTATATTTGTACTGAAATTGTTTTGCTTTTTTGCCAGCACACTGAGTTTCCTCTTTATGGATCATCATAAAATTCACAGAAAGGAAAGCATTTGTTTTTCCAATTTGGGTGACTCAGCTGGGTTTAAAACGTCTTTACCACAAACACTCATCCTATCCATTATTGCACAACAAAAAGGACTCTATGCTTGTACATGTTGCTCACACACACACAAAAAAGGGGAAAACCTCAACTGACGCACAAACAGATAAATATCAGTAATTAGATTTTTTTTCTTTTTGCTATCCCACTCAAATAATATACATGTGGGATGTTAGTGACTGAATAGAGGATTACATGTGTTACTTCTAAAAAAAAAAGATGTATTAGGGAATATAAACTATTGCTACCTCAGTAATTCCTCTATTCGCATGCCAGTGTTTAGCTGTGTTTCTCAGAAATGTTTGACTTTGACAATAAAAGTGTTTTGTCATGTTTGTGGTTACTGGTAGAGCTATATTCCTCATTTTTGTAGTTAACCCACACACAAACTCATACTTCATTTCTGATGGAGACAGTAGTCACCACTAGAACTTAGGAAACCAACAGAGGAAATTGTTAGTTAAATGTTAAGATCAAAATATGCCTTCAGTGAGACTCAGCAAACCAGTAAATAAGCGTGTGTGCTTCTACGTCTGTGTCTGCCGTGTGTAGTGTATCATATTTATGTGTTGATATATTGCATATCTCTGTGTGAGACATGAACCAAATCCGAGCAGATATGTTTACCTACTGCAGTCTCTTTCCTGCTGGACTGTTTGATTTGGCTTATGTAAGCAGAGCTGGAGATGAGCGCACTGTTGAGGTAAACAGTCTAAAGTGTGTCACTGTTATAATGTGTTCTGCTTACTCAGCCCAAAGTTGCCTATCCGGGAGAGTCAAAGTACTGCTCTAATAAACCAAATTCTGCAAAGTGAAAAGTGCTTAGCAGGAAGAATGCAATGTCATGAAAAAACTGTGTCATTCTAAGATTCTACAAACGGTTACGCTCTACCCTTAGCTGCCAGCTGAAATGCTCCCTCTCAGTATTGGATGAGAAAAATCTTCAGTCTGGCGCAGTCAAGACGAGCATCCTCTCGTCCATCTAAGTCCCCTCCATCTTCATGAATAAGTCATATGTAGCCTCAACCTGTGTTAAGTCCTCCTGTTACCACAGCAACTGCGCTGTACTAAAATGCCAGGAAAAGCCAGGAAAATGATGAGGCCTTTGCAGTGAACACCCTGTCCTGAAGAGAGGAAGAAGCAGAAAGCCAGGGGGAGACCTTGAAGCCGTTTGGTCTGTCAGTTTGAAAAAGTGTTGCTTTTTTTTTCCCCCTGCACTCAGACCCATCCGCTGTCTCATAAAAACATGTTTACACTGTATGTGTCTGTGCAGGATGTTTGACGTTGGAGGCCAGCGGTCAGAGAGGAAGAAGTGGATCCACTGCTTCGAAGGAGTCACAGCCATCATCTTCTGTGTTGCCATGAGCGCCTATGACCTGGTCCTGGCTGAGGATGAGGAGATGGTGAGTGAAGCATCTACTCCTTAGAGATAAAAACAGTTGCTTCACGTGTGTGTCATTGCCAGGAAAATTTAAAGTGGGGTGGGAGGCTGGGTTTAGTGTACTCATTTCCTTTATGTGCCCCAGTTGTGTTCCGTAGTAATCTCTTTATCTCCACATTTGTTACCGTCCCACCCAGAACCGGATGCATGAGAGCATGAAGCTGTTTGACTCCATCTGCAACAACAAGTGGTTCACAGAGACGTCCATCATCCTGTTCCTCAACAAGAAGGACCTGTTTGAGGAGAAGATCGCCCACAGCCCTCTGACCATCTGTTTCCCTGAGTACACTGGTACTGTGTGAATAACTCTATACAGACACGGGCCAGGAGAATCAGATTTACAGAGCTTTGCTTTATTTCTACCTTTTTTAAGACCCCCTCTGGTGAAAATCAGTATTTTTTCATTTTTAACATGTTTTTTATGCTAGAAGACACATCATGAGCAGAATAAGCATTTCCACCTTGAAGCTGTAGTGCTGACCAGTTCGAACAGAACCAATCCTGTCAGCTCATGAGTTGATGCTTTCCATATCCGTATTATTCTTTAGAATTGGTTTCCAATATGAATATGCAGTACTGACTTCATAAGTCTTCACATTCTAAGGGAAAGTTGTATCTGAGCAATTTTAAGGCTGGAATGGATTTCTTTTAACTAAAATAATTTTGTAGTAATTTTTACACAGGTGAATTTTTAGAGATTTAGTCAATGGAAGGAGCGGGACTTTGATTGTTTGATTTTTGCAGCCACTTGATTGATAACCTCTCTCAATGGGGTTTGATACTTTCACTTGTTTGCAGTTAAGTTGTATTTCTTTCTTCTTGTAACAGAATTATAAAACAAGGCAAAACTTACCCCAGTTTGAGCCTCTTATGTATTACATTTCCTTTCAAGTCTAAGACATAAGGAACTGTTCCAGTCCCCTGCAGTCTTTGAAAAACCCAGCAGTTATTTGACAACACTTACCGCTGTTCTGATGGTACTTCAAAAATCCTCTTCAAACCATCTGGATGGGAAAGTGTTCCAGCAACTGCTTGACAATAGAAGATTTACACCATTTTTCAAGCTGCTACTCAAGTTGCTGGAAATGATCGTTCTTGGTTTTTTTGTTGTTTGTTTTCTTTATACAACACAAGAGGAATATCACACATTTTGTATGAAAGTGTTAAATGATACAAATTACCATCAATAGGCCAATATAAGTGATAGTAAATCTTAAACTTTCTTGGTCTTTCAACTATCACATAATAGAAAAAGATGCTTAACTCTGACTTGAACACAGACAGTGTAAACTGGGGCTGGG
>NC_072770.1:26294584-26487084 GCF_022539595.1 Amphiprion ocellaris | reverse complement strand
AGGGTAGCAGATCATATTCTGGATAGAGCACATGTGAAGGGTTCTTCTGAATACCAGCATAATGATAAAAAAGAGAATAAAGAGTTCATCTCTGGCATTAATGGAGATGATTTGTTCAAGTACAGACCTGGACTGTAATTAAATCCATTAGGCATTCAGGATGGCAGAAACCCTTTTAAAAAAGGTCAGCCTCCACAGAAAATTGAAATAGTCACAGTTCCATTAGAAGCCCTGTGTAAATAAACAAGCTTGTGTACTGAAGAGTGAAGGTTTCTGGGGGAAACAGCCTCAATTGTGTCTTTATTTTATTTTTTTGGAAACATAACACTGGTATAAATAAAAACTCAGTGTTCTCAAGACTTCATTTTTCTTGTGCATCTGGATAAATTAGACCACGTTGCTTGCTCAGGTTAGGGCGTGTCTCACGGGCTTATATGCAAATGGGGGGTTTGCTGTGAAGACAAATCTGCACTTGAACAGTGAGCCCTACACCCTGGATCACTCCCAATCAGTAATGAATTGATGCATTCCTCTCAGCCTGTCAGATTTGCATAAACATTCATTCAGGGAAGAATGTGAATGGAGAGCCAAACGAGTCCAGGCTCACTGCTTATTTAGGCTGCAGATTATTACATTTACATGTGAGCAGTTTGTTTACGGTGATCCAGTGAGTTACGATCAGCCAGCAGCAGGACTCATGCTTTAATTAGCCGACTAAAATGACAAAAAAGACAGTGAATGTTTGGGAAAAAAACGTGTGGACTAAAGCAAAAGTTACCACACGATAGTTTTTGCATCATCTTGGAAACTAACCAGTCAGTCAGTTACTCATATTATTCTATCAGAATGTCACTACAGCATTTCAGATGTGGTTATTTGTTGGATTTCTCAGTTTTCTATGTCTGCAAACTGGCTCTGTTAATCTGATAAAAACAAAGTATTTGATGACAACAGCTTGGACTTTTGTACACTTCTGTTCGGTCCACACAGTTTTCTCCCATTTTGTGCACCAAATGGTTAATTTACAGCAAATAACCAACAATGATGAAGAACCACACTGTAACGGATTTAAAAAATGTGAACTTTAAGACACAAGACTTTCTTATGACCTCAAATACTAGTTTCATGATCTTTTTCTGGGGCCTGACCTTATTCAGTGAAAGGAATCATGAGTTAAAATTTTGTAAGATTCAAAGAAGCCATTTGTGTCTACATGACTTCATGATGGACTCAACTGAGCCAGTTATCACCGGACTGTGTGAAATTGTGGGTGTGGAGGTGATTAAACATGTTACTCTCAGTCTTTATCTCCACATTTAAGGCAGAGTGATTATGGTTTTGTATTTTTCATAGATTTTATTTCATTTTTATGTGCTTTGTTTCAAGAGTGGGGTTGCTCATGTTAGTTTTGTTTGCACTTTCAACATGTTTAGTTTTAGAGTAGTTTTTTTAAAGATATAATAATGATATGGGAAGTATTTATCAGGGGGTTGATTTAAAAAGGTTTTTTAAATATGTATATGCGATGTAACATGTTTTAAAATACAAACAACACTTCATGAAGGCAGTAGACTCACAGTCAGGCAGACATCCCAGTCTCATTTAAACACCACTGCCTCTCTGTGTGTGTTGTGTTTATAAAATGAACTAAATGAAGACATTTCCGAGTGCTTTTTCAAAGCTAGTTTTGCAAGTACACAATATACTTCATTTAGTTAGTCAGCTAAATGTTTTTTTCATACCTGCATTGTACAACATCCTAAGTTTATTCAGCTTAGAAACACCAGTCCATCTTACCAGCTATAAAGGTTAAATTAACGTAATTTAACAAGTTCAGTAAACCTAAGATATTAAGCAGAATGGACTAGTCACATAGATAGTGGTTGCAGACAGACTTTTACAATTGCTTTTTTATAATTTCTTCTTCATGTAGCATTAAGGACTTGCAGCTTCAGTTGTTGGAATCATTTTTGACCAGAGCATACAATAAAGTCAATTCAGTGGATGAATTCAATACTAAAAATGTCACAGTTTAAAATAGCTTTGATGATTCTGAACAAAATCCCAAACATATCAAGTTTCCTACAACAACAAAAAACAAGAGTCCTGGGGAAGTTTAACGCTTTAACAGTGCATTATAGGTAGTCAGCTTACATGCTTTTTTGTTGTTGTTTGTTTTTTGTCTGGTCTGCTTGATGAGTTGAGTGAAATCTCAGCTGTTATTTTAACTCCTCATTCTGAATCACATTATAAGAACTCATGCTTTTAAGTTGTAAAGTGGTCTGAAAATGTAAAAAGAGACCATTTCAGTTCAATTGACTTGAAATTTGTAAAACTCAAGCATTTACAGCAAGTAAACTAAAAAAAATGAGTTGAATTGACTAAATTCTTGGGTGATGTTTTACAGTTTATCTTAGTTGTTAGTCAGCTATAATAACTTTAGGTGAACTCTTAATATTTTGTAATGAAGCACAGACTGTGTTGGTGGAGTTACATTTTAGCGTCTAGATGTATTTTCTATTTGCATCCTCCTGCAGCTTCATGTCCCGCACAGTGAACTGCTGGTTTGCAAATGAGCCGAATGCTGCGCGCTGATTGGTTGCTTCAGACTGGCTGCTGAGCGGAGCCCTAAAAGCAGCGATCAGAGCTGAGAGCTTCACTCAGCACATCTGCTCCGTCAGAGAGACTGACTGAGTCAGAGCTGATCACATTCAGGCCCGACACACCTCTGAACGGAACGGTTTCCTTTTCATGGGACGAGTTTTTCCCTTCGGACGGAGGCTGCCACGTTAAAAGTAAGAGTTGTCTTGTCTCTCCTCGTGTTATGCTGCTGTGATTTCTGTCTTGCTGACAGTTTATGTCTGTGTGGGGTTTTGAATCTGATCTATTATTTATCTCGCAGGAGCTGAGATTTACAGATGAAAGGAAAAGAGATGGTGAGCTGATTTTTTTACTGTTTTTTTTTCATGTTTCACTAAATGAAAAGTAATTGTTGAAGTCGGTTTTGTTTAGATCAGTCCAACATATGGAGGCAACATCTGCCAATGCAGCACTGCAGCAGAAGGCTGTGATGCTCAGATGTCTTTTCATTGTGGAGTTTGAATGCAACATTTGTTGGCCTAAACTGACAAATTAATGCAGCATCTGGATCTGTTTGGACACTGATTTACACAGCTTTCCACTTTCATGTATTGCATTGTCTGCCTTCCTTCCTTGCTCCTTGGGTATGAGTTTCTCAAGTTCTTGCAACATCTAGCAGAGTTCTGATAAAACAAAAAAAGGAGGCAGGAGTTCTTGCAAAAGTCAAATTCTTTAATAGACAGAGAGAAAGGGGTCATGCAGGTTCAAAGGTTTGTGTACTGACAAGAGTGCAGGAAATAAGAGTGCCGTTAGGTTGGATGTGACCTCTGCAGCCAGAAATAAACCTGCATTGTGTGAGGGGTTTTCTCCTCCATACCTCGCTTCTCCGCCAGCTCAGTCTCTTTATTTGTTATGGCAGCATTACACTTAGCTGGAGGTCTCATGCTCAGTCTGGAAGTTCCAGCTTTCAGTGTTAAAAGGGTTCAACCCAAAAACAGGAAAGCAGCTCCTGTTAAAACATATATAATCTGTTATAGAGTGAAACTGTGAGAAGTCAGACTAAGAGAAGGTGGTTTTATATAGAATGTGGGTGGGAGCTCATCTTTTTTTTTTTCTTGTTCACTCTTGCTCTTAAACTTTCTCACATACACTGTCACATGATCTCTTATGCCCTGTTTGAGTTTGAGAGTGAGCCAGCGCTGTTCACTGGCTGATTCTGACCAATCAGCACCGTGAGTCAGAGAGGGAACCGGAGTGTTTTATTCCTCAGTGTCACTGGTGAATTTCATAAGCAGGCATGCTGCACCCTTAAAGAGGCAGCACCCCTGTAGTTATATCAGGACCCACCAGACCCTGTGTTCTCCTTGATATACTGCAGATGTCTTTACTCTGGAATTGTCTCGCTGTGAATAGTTGAGGTTAGGCGCGAGTTCAGATCTCTCTGTAATAACATCTGTCTGAGGTTTCAGTTGAATCACTGCTGAGTCAATGAAGAAGGGCGTGTTGTTGGTGTGGCTGAGCACATTAACGGACAGGTCAGCTGGCCTTAAAGATTACAATAAGAGAAAAGGTGTTCTTTCAAAAGTTGAACTTGCCTCCAAGCAAGCCTGAGCATGCCCACAAAGGTGTTCCTTCTTGTTATTATTAGAGCCTTCTGTTCAGTTCATTAGAAAGGCTTAGAAATTTCCAGTCATCTGCCCTTGTTGTCTTTATTTACTGATGTTCTATATTGTATGATGCATGGCCAACATTTTGACCCTTCCTCTCTTGTCTCCTCAGCTTTGCTTACGTGACTCAGGCGACTGCTTGCGGGAGCAGATGCAGTACATGATGAGGTCACTGCAGGATCTGAAACAACTGAGGAAAACCTGCCCTGCAGCCCGACGGCCCCTCGCTCCCCTCAGCGCCCAGCTCCCAGCATTAGTGCGTCACTCCGCAGTGGCTCGTGCTTGTCAGCAGCGAGCTCTGCAACGGGAACAGCGAGCTCGCCTGCGGATGTCCGACGCCAGCACGGCCAGCACCTACGACTCCGCCTGCTGCCTGACGAGTCCTATGGAGGAGGACGAGGACTCGAGCAGCCAGCTGGGACTGAGCCTCAGGTTGGGCCTCGGCTCTCCCAGCAGTCAGAAGAGTTTAGAGTTTGATTCTGGCTACTCCGAGGCGTCATGGCAGGATGACGGTGTGGTTCTCAGGAGGACGAGGAATGTCCGGGTGTCATCTTCAGCCTGCCTGCGCACAAACAGAGCTCAGAGTGGACGCATCCGACCCAAATCCACCTCAGACGCTTGTCTGGAGACGTGGACGTCGTTTGAGGTTGGCGACCCGGAGGACTGGACGAACTCTTTATTGACCCGAGGCCGCAACCGTCAACCTCTGGTTCTGGGTGACAACAGCTTCGCAGACCTCATACAGAACTGGATGGACTTGCCAGACTGTCCAGAACCTGCTGAGCTGAAGCCAAAGTCAAGACACAGACTGGGAAGAGGCTTCTTTGTCAACATGAGGAGGAAACTAGCAGGATTTTCGAAGAGCGTAGAGGACAGAGTGAAGATGAGATCCACAGACTCTTCTCACATTAACAGAACTGTCAATGCTCCAAAGCGTCTGTCCTGTCCGGTTGTGGCAGCGCAGCCTAAAGTCCCGTTTTTCCACCAGTCACACTCAGGCATTAATGAGCTCAACTCAGACTTTTACCACTTTGCGGCTCTCATGAAGTCGGGCAGCCGACAGCCCATAATCTGTAAAGACATTATTGGCTACATCTGACACTGCTCCATGTAGAACCATGTACAGACGGAACAATCCTCAGTCACTTTATTTTTATATGACTGTTCCTACTTTGTATGTGCTGTTCTGAAACTATTGGAAATAAAGTTGTTCTCAACATTCAAACTCTACCTGCTCTCATTTATATTTTTTCACATTTTGCAAGTGGCATGCGATTTGTGTTGGTTGGTATCATTTGAGTTCCTGGAAATTTGAATTAAGCTTCAACCACCTGAGTTTCATTACAGCTCATTACAGTGAGACAGTGACTCCTCACTGCCAGACTGGTTAAAGGAGTCTTCCACTGTCTCTGCTATTAAAGCAAATGAATGTGGGTTCATTTATTTTCATTAGAAATGTGATAATCTGGACATGTATGATGGAGTTTGCAGATGCATGTTTCAGTGTAATTGGAGTCTAATAAAAAAAAAAAAAAAGACAAATTGAAAACATGATAACGTCTCAAATGTGCAGGTTCTAGCATTCCGGGACTAATAAGGGCATTTGTCCATTTTAGTAGACATTTTGTTTGACATCAGGGGACTCAGTGTTCCCAAAAATGTTCTGTTCTTACTCAACAAAAAGTTGAAACCCTCGGAGACACTTTAAACAGGACGACGGAGCTATTTACAGGCCAGAACCAGAGGCTGTATCAACAGCACTGTGTGCCCAATGAGGTAATTCCCCATGTGTCCAAGCAGAAAGAGGTGAAGAGAGGCGAAGCAGCTGGTTGCAGATGGAGCAGAAGTTTACGCTCCCCTTTGCTTTATGAAGCAGAACATGTTGCTAACAGCTCCCTGCCTCATTTAACCTGCTCTCTGCTCTTACTGTGGTCAGAACAACTCATGCACACTCACTGGTTAATGGTACAATTAATTGTGGGCTTGAGGAAGGAAAGTTAAAGCCGCTGATAGAGAGGAGTCCCACATGCACCAAGATAAGCTAATGATCACTTCACCTTTGCCTTTACAAATTCACTTTGTTCATCAATTCAGAGGAGAAATAGCAACAGACAATATAAAGATAAAGAATTTTCCCAAAAGGGATTTCCCATGCTCCCTGCTATAGCCAGCCTCACCAATCATGTCTGGTATCAAGGACACGGGAGGTTAGAAAAGAGAGATGGTTCTTCCTGGGTGTCGTTTGTCTTGGCCTGTTTATCAAGGTCTCCTGCTGGAGGGTCACTGCTGACTCTCAGCTGGGATGTACTGAACTCCTATCAGCAAACAGTTATTCACAAGACACAAGTTTGCAAGTCAGTGATGGTAAAATAGAGCATTTTTGCAAACAGAACTTTAAACAATTCATATGAGTGTTCACCTCTTATGACTTTTCACCAACTCTACTTTCCTTTTAAGCACATTCTAGCTCCCAGCGGTCTGCAGTTGGACGACTGCATCAATATATCACCTTCTCTGGCTGACTAAGAATCATTAAGGGAAAAGGGGATGAGAGGAGAGGACACAGGATGCAGAAGCTCCAACCCATTACTCAAACCCAACAGCATGTGTTATCAAGAACACACTCCAATATGTATGTGTAGAAGAAGGAGCATCTTTTATACACAAGAACATGTGAAGCATCATCAATGGTGAGAAAATCCAGCAGTAGCAAGCATTCGGTTAGAAGATTCAGTGATTAAATGACTGTAGACATCATCTGATCTCGCTGCTCTTTATTGCAAAGACTAGAATTCGTTGCATGACTTCCCAGAAAAAAAAAAAAAAAAGTTTGAGAACAGTGTGATGTAACAACTTGTGGGTAGAACAGGGTCAGTTAGGAGAACGCTCAAGAGGAACACTCAAGCAAATGCTACTAGCTTAGTATAACACTGATGTGCAAATGCAATTTGTTGAACCTGATTCCTTTTAAACAGCTGTAGATAAAACATGCCAACTTCTATGGCAGTGATCCAAGATTCATGAAGTTATTAGGAAAGTGACAAATGTTCCTGATTAAGTCTTAAACATCACAAAGAGTGTTCAGTCCACAGCTTCTTTGGAATTAATGATGCAGACTTAAAACAAATAAAGTCAACATAGAGTTTCTGGACACATCACTAATCATCAGTCTGCTGTTTCAGAAAACACTCCGGGAAGAGAAACCCTTCCATGTGCAAAGCAAAAAGGTTGTGTGTGTGAACTGGATGTAACTCGCTGGTAAGTTTGCCTTTACAGTGTCTTCTTCTGGTTGTGGCAGCCCATAGTGACTCGGTTTATCTAACTGGTCATTGTGTACGTCTATACACATACATACTGTAGGTCTATTTTACCATGTTCCACCACACAAGGCACAATTTGGTAATGCTTGGTGATACAACCTGCAATTTACAGTATAACTTTATTGCCTCAGGTACCGGTATGGTACCCAATCCTTTCCATTCTGACAGTTATTGTACTGTATCTGATGTAAAAACACAATCACTGCCAGCTTTCAAAGGGCAAAAAGCACAGAACAGTCAGTGAGGAGGCTGCTTAGTACTGCTATGAGTAAAATGAGTTGTTGTGCATCATTTCTGTTGCATTAGATTTGTCAGAATCAGAGTTGAGAATTTTCAGAACAGATTTAAAACATCAAGACTGATATTTTCTCTGTAATTTACAGTGTTGATAAGATGGAAGAAAAATTGTAAATTTTTCAGTAGAGCTATTCACATCTCACTCTGGACCAGTGATAACGAGATTTATTATATTTTAAATTCTAATAAGTGTCTCTTATTCATAGAGCCCAACATTGTTCGTTATCTTGCAGTTTTGTAAGTAACTGAACTTGGGGAAACGGTGTTGACAAATGTGTTTTTATTGTGTAATTTGAGAGTAAAAAGGAGGAGAACAGACACTTATTATATTACACTGTACACACCTTACTCTTAATGACTTGGATAAAATTAGGAAAATGTATTGATGTGACTTTGGCGCATAGAGAACCCAATTTCTTTTCCTTTCTATTTTCATCTTTTGTCTCACCTTTTGCACTTTTCACAAACATGCAGTGTCTTCCAGGGTGTGACCCCCATTTCATTCTCTCCCTGACAAACATCTGTCCTCACTTATCAGGTATTTGGACAAGATGCTGTGTCATTACATACCTGTGGTCCACATAATTACTTGGTATTTAAAATGCAAATGTCCCCGTAAAAAGCTATTTTTGTGTAAATACGGGCAATTAGGCAGCTTTCACTGCTGCTGTCCTCAAGCTCGTCGCCGTTGCTGCATCTGAAAATGCTTTCAGAGGGACACTTTTCACTGGACTTGGAGGTAAATCTGCTTCTGGAAGATTACTGCGATCTGTCCATGGGTACTTCTTAAACGACTTACCTCTCAGACTGTAAAGGATGGCTGCCACCCACAGTCTGCTTAGAACAAATTAGACTCTGTTACCACCAGCTGCCATAAACAGTACTCTTGACTTTGGCACACAAGATCATCTCAAGCAGATGCGTTGAAGCGTCACACACTTACAGGGTGGCCCAGTCTGACGCCGTGGACTCACAACACACAGTATCTCCTGTTAATTAAAAGTTTGGCTGCTCTGGGATTTCATTTCTGCTCCTCACTGGAAGTTCTGCTGTCAGCGTGAACTCCTGTTTGCTAATCCCTCTCTTCCATCACCCATGTTGTAATTATCCATTTAGTAAACAAGAGGAGGAGATGGACTGGGTGTTAAAGTTTGGCAAGCTCCTCAGCTCAGTGATTCTTTTGTTTTGACAGAAACAAACTAATTAAAGTTCATACCTGAGAGTCTGTGACGTAACCATCACAGAGCAGAGAGACATATTCTGGATTGCAGCAGCCTTCGATAGAAATCACACTGCAGGATTCAGAAGTTGCTGCTGACTACAGCTTTTCTATTTAGCGGGTGAAATGCTGCATAATTACTTTGCATGATGTTTCCTCTCTTTACATTTGTCTCTTGGTCATCACAATTCTTCACTGCACTCATATGAATATATATTTGAAAGGGAGAAGTGCTCATGTGAAATGTTTGAACAGTATATAAAGGTTGATGAGCTCAGGAAACTCTCCAGGAAACCAAAGAGTGGAAATAAGTGGTCAGAAGTGAATGAAAAACAGTGAGCAATGAGAGCTTAGCAATCACACTCTTATAGCTGTTTTACCTCAGTAGAGCTGCTTACTTTACCCGCTGCACACAGGAGCAAATGGAAGTCATAGCTGAGCCGGATGACTCTTGTTTATCAATGAAATATCTGACAAAGATGCATGACGGGTTTTAAATTTGCCTGAAAAAAAAACATTTTGTCACAAGACCTTGTGATTGCTTCAGAATAAGAGAGACGCTGTTTTGTTTCTCTGGATTTTGCATCAAAAGGCTGCTGACTCTGATTACATAGATCCACAGTTCATTCCATACATTATGACGCAGTCTCTCTTGGAAGTTAAAAAATTAAATGGCATCATGTGGCCGTTTTGTTCTTTTTTGCCGGGAGCAACTTGGCATCATGTGATGCTTCCAGAGAAGGCAGATTTCCACTAAATGGAGAGGAAACTGCAGGGATGGGTGAGAAAACATACTGGTTTAAATAGGTGATAAAATACCCGACAGTTAAATTATGACATCCAGCTCTTGAGATATAAGGTGACGGATGACAAATGAAAATATGTAATTTACGTTCAGCTCTGGATGAGTTCCAAAGAAATGATTCACACAGCTGCTTGAGTTTCAGGTCTTGATGTGGCAGAGAAACCGAAAGTGCAACATCATACTACAGATGTGTGCTTGAGGGAAAAGGAGAGTATATTTTGTAGAGGCTTTTTCAAACACATGTTTATGAAACTGTTAAGTCTAAAATACTGGAGTTATACACTGGACAGATTCCCAGCAGCATTTGGCTTCTATGTCTGTCACAGAACCAGATGGTGATTAAAAGTCAGCCTGCTGTACAGCCAGGAAAATGCTCTGTCACTGATAGAGAATTTAAACTCCACGCTGCCTTTACTGCAGAGGGACTCCTCATATACTGCAGAGACATCTGCATACGTGGAGGGTCTTCCTATTAACACACTGAGCCTGGGAGAGGAAGTGAAGCGTGTGGGGGGGTGTAGGATGCAGTCCTACAAGGAATGGATGGGATTAATTTTCTTTATTGGTTTTTGCTTTCGTATTTCTTGGAGGATAAATAAAACCAGAAGAACCTTCAGCTCATAGACAGATTCTGCTCTGAGTCACTACACACATTATATCCTCCATTATAATTAGCCCATGATATTAAAAAAATACTTAATTTCCGCATTCTGTCATTAATTTCCTGCTTTATCGGATAATTCTATCTGACAAACATCTGCCTGTAGACCCTTACTGATCGCGCCACTAAAACTGTCCTCACTTATTTGTATTATTAGTACCTTCTAATAACAGTAGATATATAACTATATATTTTTTTATTTGCCAAATCCACTCAGAAATCTGTCTATTTTCACCATTGTTGTCCTTTTAGAAAAAAAAATTGAATGAGGGGATGCGGACAATCATCTGACAAACTTTATTTAGAAATCACACAGCTGTTTTCTTCTTCTGCTTGCTATAAACCAGATTGTTAGGTTCATGGGAATCATAACAGTGGAGATGACACGGTCGAAATATCCCAGAAGACTTTGCTTTGGTTCTCATGGCCAAACAGGGCCCCTTAGGTCAGACCCTACTTCCTCTGTTCAGTACAACACACGGCTTTACAAGCAAACCCACAGCCCCATAGTATAAATAAAACTGCCTCATTAGGGGCTAAAAATGCAGGCGACCTTGTGCTTTAGGTTTAATTCTTTATCAGAATCAACTCAGTTTTTTCAAAGGTCCCTTCAAAAAGTGTAAAAAGTGCTTTATTCATATTAAACATGTTGATACAATAATTGGTCTAAAAACAATTACAAGGAAAGAGCAGAAAAGCAATATGGGAAACAGATTCTGCAGACAGCTAAAATCAGCATTGTTTCTACTCAATTTGGTTTCTTTGACTGCCTAAAATCAATAATAATAATAATAATATTCATTATATTTCTACACATATGACCCAGTGTGTGCAATCCAAACATCCTTAATTCTACTTATGCATGATAAAATTAAAGTTTCTTTTACTGCAATACCGCAATAAAGCTGTTCCTGTAATATCAGAAGGAATCAATCTCTGCTGTCTTGTAGATGTTAATGCTTGAATAAACAAAATTTTTTCCTTTGTTTTTTTGTGACATCTATTTTTACTGTGCATTTGCTGCCCATGTGAGTGCAGACCTGCCTGAGCTTGCGTCCCTTTGTGCCCCAGTTTATTCTCATTTGGCTCAGTGACACGATCACGGGCCTCTGCAGAGCCTGCAGCAAGTGTGTTCACCGAGCGGAGCAGAGCCTGAGGCCTGCGAACGTGACGTCTCCACACTCTGCCTCGGAAAAAACGAGAAAAATACCACAGTAAAGAGGACGGAAAAAGCATTAGCTTTTCTGGAGACAATTAATGGTTTTTCTATTTCTTGCAGAGTGTCATGTTTCAGCGATCCCATAAAGCAGCAGTTCCACTGTCATTAGGACAGAGCCCACACGATCCAGTTGGAAAAGGCAATTATTTGACACAATGGGACAAAAACACAGACTTTCTTTGTTTATATAGATAAATAAAGACTTTTAAACTTCATTACAATCCAACCGTTTGCATCACTTCGAAGCCCCACAATAGAAACAGATTGAACATGGAACAACTGACTAAAATAGCAGAGACTTTTCAACGATGCCAAAGCCACAAATTCTCTACATTCCTTCATGCTTTTGCTGTTGGAGGACGTAAATGTGAGAGTGTCTCTGAGCCTTCAGAGTCCATTCACAGCCACATGACCCAGTGTGTGTTGGTGGTCACACAGCCAAGCCCTTCACTCTAACAGCTCAGCTAAGTCAAACACACACTTTCACTGCCAAACACAAATATTCACACTCACATACACACAAACACTGTCACATAGTTTACCTCGATACAATAGGGACAGGAGGTTGCAGGCAATAAACCAGCATCTCCTCTGAACAACGTATCAGAACCATGAAACCAGAAACCAGCAAGAATAAGATGCTCTATTTTGGAAAAGCAAACAGTCTTTTTTTTGAGTCACTGCAGCTGTAGTTGTAAATTTGTCTACTTGGAATGGATCTAATCCAGTCTGGAAAGTATCATGTAAACCCTGATTTGGGTTTAGATCCATATAGCCACATATATGCACTGTTCCCTCTAAGCTGCGCGCTGCTGACACGGTCTCCGTGCACAGAAAATCTGTGCTGCGCACAAAAAAAAAAAAAAAAAATCCAACCTAAATTGTAAATAAAATAAACACGTAATAATTCATTCTGTTCTATTTTTCAGTGTGAGTCAGTGAGTGACCGATGACTGGCTGCTGCAGCCAATGATGCGATTCACATACGTATTTACCATAGACTGTATATAATGGTATTTACGCAGCTAATCAACGTCATTGACAGGCGTCCTTATGTGCAGCCAGCGTTGTTGTCATAGATATGAATGAGTAGATAGGACACGCCCCTTTGAGCTGCGTGCTACGGCGAGGCTAAGCTAGTGGGGGCAAAGTTTGAGGCCTTGTCCACACGTAGCAGGGTTTTTGTAAAACTGAATATCCTTCCCCCTCCGTCTAGAAAAAAACTTACGTACACACCACCTCGTTTTTAGAAAAAAACTTCATCCACACCTAACCGCATAAATGCGTTTTTAAGCACATTCATAAGCATGCCAGACCTTTAGGTGGCAGTAGTTCCCCAAATCCTATCCAGTCAGAGTAAGCTGGAATGGCAAGGTGGTGGAGAATAACCGTCCTTAACGTCGTCCTTCGCCTGTGTTGTTGAATGTGGAGCAGTATCTGGGCTTGTAAAAACAAGCAAGTAAAAAGCGCCTGTACAAGAAACAGCGCCCAAAACCTTGTGAGAGCATCCACACTGTTACCGAATGTAAACACAGGTCGCATATGTGACGTAAGAACATATTTTGTCGCAGGCGGTGACGTTTCGAAACACAAAACCCCGGTTACTGATGTCCATATGCAGACGCATAAAACGGAGAATTCGCAACTGATTTAATGAGCCATTCGCAGTTTCACTGTACCGGCCGTGTGTACTTAGACTTGCATGGCTTAATCTTTGAGACAAGCATATGCTACTGGCAGGATCAACCAGGTAGCCCACAGAGTTTTTAAAAAGAATCGTTTTTGATGACGTAAATCTGCGTTTTCGTGTGGATGATAGGCCGAATCGTAGAAAAATATCTTCGTTTTGTGAGATACCCGGCTACGTGTGGACAAGGCCTCAGTGAATTCCGTTGATGTAGACGGTGTGAAAACGGAAACAAGAAGTATGCCGTCTCACTGTGCTGCATACAGTTACACACTGCGTCGTACGATAGAGACAAGGAAACTAGGAATGACTTTTCATAGGTAAGAATAGTTTTTGGCTCTTTTTTCATTATGAAATCTTGAGAGCTTCCAGTCTATGAGAGCTAACTAGTTAGCCACTAGCAAAACGGTAAGGCAAGCTAGCAGCTTGACAAGCAAATACCAGATGATTAATAGTAGCTGTAGTATAGTTGTACAAGCAGTAGTAGTAATACTAAATGTACAAGCAGCAGTAGTATTATAAACAGCTGTTAGAGTCGTAGAAGTAGTATCAGCATTTGTAATAGTATTACAAGTTGTAGTAGCAGTGCCAGTATCAGCAGCAGTAGAGTGTACTACCACTACTACTAGTAGTAGTCACATTACTATTACTACCACCAATACTACCAATAGTAGTTATAAAGCCTAACTCATGTATATCCAGATTACCATCTATGTTCTTCCTCCAAACCCATTTTATGATTGGGATTACAGGCAATTCTTTAGGACTGCTCTCAAATAATTGAAATGTTACTAAACAAGGTTATACTTATCAAATTAAATAGCTCTGGTCTCCAGTATATTTGTACTTAATTTATTAGCATGATTTCTTTTTAATATGTTGTGTACAGACTTAATTACTTCTCTGTCTACTTTTCTTACTCCATGTAGGTTTCCCAGAGACTATGGGTTGAGGAGGAACTGGAAGTTTGTCGGCTTAGACCTGTGTCATTCCATCAGTGTTAAACTTCCCGGCTCATCTTGGAAGAGTCTGTGCCAGAAAGACCACGACCAAGCAGCCTTGAGATCTTAGGCAGCATCTCCCTGAGGTGGGTGTCGACGGTGTTCACAGTCAGGTCTGTGGTAATCCCGTCAAAAAACAAAACAGAAAAAAATCTAGATTATAAATCAATATGTAACCAAAGCACTCTGTGTATAACGCCATAGTATAGGATGTAGTTCAGAAAATGTCAAAGTATAGTTTACTTTACTCAAGAATAACATAGTATGGCCTGTAGTTCATAGTATAGCATGTTGGCAAGAAAAAAAAAACATAGATTATTATGTGGTTCAAAAAGCGCAAAATGATAGGATGTTACCTAAAATTGTCATGTATGATATGTGGTTCAAAAAATGTCATAGTGCAGTATATTGTCAAAATAGTATGTAATTCAAGAAAACATCAGAGTATAATATGTCGTCTAAAAAATGCCATAGAATAATAATTTCATTGCACAAGTAAAAGTATAGTAACTTTTAAAACTGTTCGAATTCTTATATGTTGCTTAAAAAAGCAAAAAAAACTAAAACAAAAAAAGGTCACAGTAATATGTCAATTAAAAAGCCTATAGTATAGCGTGTCGCCCAACAAACATCATAGTATAGCATGTCGCTCTAAAAACGTCACAGTATAGCCTTTAGTCCACAGCTGTCAGTAGGTGAGGAGCAACACAAAAACAGTCCAAACGCTGGTTTCCAGAGGGTTAGACGAGTATTTATTTGAAAGAGTAAGTTTACAACAACACAACATGTGAGGGGGTTAAAAGCAAATGGGTGTTAATAAAATAAAAATAAATAAACAGAACTAAAAGTGAACTTCATGTTGACATTGATGGGCATTCCAACCAGGAACAAAGTAAAAGATAATCAATACGAAAAAAAAAACTCTTCCTGTTCACCTCTTCAAGCCCAAAAACACACTGCAGTAGCACCCTAAACTAAAACTACCAATGAGTTTCCTGTTTTCCTTTCTGAACAATTCAAAGGTCCCTCTCTATCTCCCCACACATCCACCAACCACTGGAACACATCTCCAAAGTTCTGCCGGGCCAGCTCAGCTTCCCCTCAGAAGAAGTTCCGCCACCTGCCAGATGAAGGAGCCTTTTGAGAGGCAGCTGGCATCGTGATTGGACTGTACTTTGGTCTGTTCCAATCCAGCTTCAGCTCCAGAGACGGCAGGCGGGACGAGTCAACGGAGGCCGGGTGGACGAAGGCATGCAGCTGAGTACAATCCAGAAAACAACAGAGGAGGAGTGCAGCGACCCAGGGCCAGAACAAACAGTATGTCTCTTAGAAAACATCATAGTATAGCATCATCATAGTATATATAATTGTAGTAATTGTGGGCTGACTGATTTACTGATTATCAGTATTTAATTTTTTTACTGATTTACGGTAATAAATACATTTAAAAATGGCGCTACTTTGGCTCTGAACCTTAATCTACCTGGTTGCTCTGTCTTCTGGAGTGATTTGATTGGTTATATGTCACGAATAAAACTCCTTTAACTTAACATCTGTAAACAAAACAAAAACATAACAAAGTTTTCTGTTAGTTTGTGTTCTTGTAAGTTTAATTCCAAGGTTTTAAATACTTTGATTTACTGCAAATGAATATCCAAATGAATATACTCCAAATGTCTCACTAATAATCATTATCAGCCTTAAAAACCCACAAAACACCCCTCTATACTCGACCACACTTAGTACAGTCCGGTTCCCCCTTCTATAAATCTGCGTGGAATCCTCCACTTCCTGTTTGTCAAAGTGGCCTTCTACCTGGACAGGTTTTGTTGGAGCTCATGCAACAAACATTTTGGGTAACTGCACTTTAATATGGATGGATGACACTGAATTAGAGTCTGTTTTAATGAGACTGAGTTAAGATGTGTAGCTCTGTCATTAAATAGGAAATTATTTCTCTGAATTCACAGAGAAAAGTCTGAAATGTTTGCTAGGTTAGCGTCCCACATGTTCTTTGGCTCAGCTAAAGCTAACTCTCTCCAACTTCTGGATCTCTTGAGTTGCTTGTTGTTAAAATATCTTGCTAGAGGTGCTGAAGCTCAGAAAGTCTGAGATGTTTGTTCAGAATAAGCTCATTCTCAAGTCTTATCTGAACTGTCCTCTTTTGTTTGAACTTTCCCTGAACTTAGGAGTTAATGACAGAGCAGCACATCCAGACTCACTCTCATTTATGTAGAGATTAAACTTCAGTGTCGTTCATTGATGTTAAAGTGCAGTTTTTCAAATGTTTGTTGCACATGCTCCCGACCAAACCAGTCCAGGTGGAAGATGATGTGAAGAGAAAGCTCCAGAGGATGAATATCACACATTTACGTTGGAAATAAATGTCCTTTAATTAGACTGTCATGCAAAAGTTGGATTTCCCTTTGTTGAGTGTTTTGTTGATGTTGGTTTCTAAATGTTTTTTGACACTCGGCCCCAAAGATTAAAACCTTCTACGGCTCACAAGCTGCAACAATTCACACATTATCAACTATCTTTCTGACTAAACTAAGATAAAAAGTGAAAAACTGCCTGATTCCTACATCATGAATGTCAGTCTTTTTGGTTTTTATGACGGTAAACTGAATATATTTGGGCTTGACATTTTATAAACCAAAACAAGAAATGAATTACTAGAGAAAACAATCAACAGATTAATGGACAAAGAAAATGTGTTTTCCAACATATATGGCTGAATTACTCCAACATTACAAGATACATACAATTTTAATTCAATTTTATTTATATAATGCCAGTTACAGGTCAAATTGTCTCAAGACGCTTTATTTTTATATTTTTTGTCATACTTAAAATATGACAAAGTAAGAAATTTAAAGCTCCTGACTAACCCAATTTATTATTTGGTTTTTAAGAGACTAATGGACAATTAAAATAACTTTCTCCACTAAAACTAATAAACATGGGGGTCATATAGAAGGAACAGTTTTAAATACTGCAGTCTCACTACGACAAGAATAAAGTTTCTCAACAAAAACTAAATCTGCTGGTGGATTCCATTAAAGTCCTAATAAATGATAATAAAATGTGATACTAAAGGTTTGTGGTGCTAAAAATCTCCAAGTAAAGATATCAAGTTGAACATCTGGATGGAGGTTGATAAAAGTTGACCTCCCTTCATTTCTCTGGAGCGACTCCATGGATTTTATGGATGGTGGTTAAAGACCTGCTCTTCTCGTCGTCTTCCTTCTAGTCGCTGTAAAAAGTCAGTCCATCCTGACCGACTTCAACACCTCTTCATGACAGCTTGTTCTGCCTCCGACCTGGAAACTCCAGAAACTCGGGAAAACCCATGGAGACTCGAAGAACTCGTGGAGACTCGAAGAACTCGTCGGGCGGGGGAAGGTGTGGTGGGTGGTGAGGGGAGGTGGGGGAGTAGAGGGGGGAGGCCGCCACCTACCTCCCCGCCTACTCTCCGCCCTGACTCCACCCAGACTCCGCCTTGGCCCTGCCCATGTGGTCACTTCATGAACTACGATGTCAAAGGGACGACGAATTTATTTCTTTTTATCTGATCTGTAGCTCAGTGAGTTAAGGATTTGCCTATGGAGCTGCAGGTCGCTGGTTCAAGACCAGACACTTCTTAAGTTTTATCAAAATCCTCACAAAGACAAACAAAGAAAACTGCCAGTGGCGGGTCTTGAACCTGCGACCTTCCACTTGGTAGTCTGTCTCTTATCCTCCTGAGCTATTCACTCAGATACAAATTCTTCTTTTTTTTGCGCATTTATCATCTAGTTTTTGTCATTTTCGAGTTTTTTTTAACTCGAGTCTCGACTCGACCGTTTTTCTCAGGAGGTTGGACTTCAGCCTTTGTGCTGGAGGGTGGAACCCTCAGTTCCAAGACTTTCCAAAGCCTCCACACCTCCCGAGTCCTCAGGACCTGAGCTTTCACACAGTCTGAGGGCTGAAATTTTCTAAGTCCCACAGTAGTTCTCTGTTAGATTGAACTTTCAGACAGTCCAAGGACTGAAATTTTAAAAGTTTCTCAGTACTTCTCTGTTAGTTTGAGCTTTCAGACAGTCTGAGGACTGAAATTTTAAAAGTTTCTCACTACTTCTCTGTTAGTTTGAACCTTCAGACACTCTGAGGACTGAAGTTTTAAAAGTTTCTCACTACTTCTCTGTTAGTTTGATCTTTCTGGTTAACAGAAGCCTTAAAACTTGTGACCATGAGTCTTGATTTCATATTTAGACCATCCATCTGAGTTTTTCTCAGACCTTCACCTGTGGGTTTTTTAGAAATCCTCAACAAACTTTGATTCTCTTCACTGAACAGTAAATTTTGTGGAGATTAGAAGGTAACATTAGTTTGATAAATGCCTTCAACTGCTAGTAGACTTTATCTGGAAATCAGTTTTCTGAAATGAGTTCTTAGTAAATCTGTCCACAATCAAACCAAGAACATAGAAAGAGGAAATGTTTGAAGAAACAACTTGATGTTTTCGTTTCACACTAGAAAACACTTTAAGACCTTTATCATTTTTTGCTCTTTTTGATTGTTTTATTGTCTCTTCTGTTTAATTTGATCTTCTAAAGTCTAACTGGTGTCTTTTCAAATGTTTTGTCTTTAGTTTGATTCTTCTTAAATGTTTAGTTTTGTTCTTTTCTCACCTTTTATTCATTTCTAATGTCTGATTTGATTTCAAAATGTTTTGTCTTTTTAATGTTTAATTGTTTTTTCAAATGTTTTATAGGCTTGTTTGAATTTTTTTTTCTTTCCCAATATTTAATTTTTCGATTAAATCTTTAAGGTTTTTCTTTTTAAATGTTTTACCACCTTTTAATGTTTAATTTTCTTTTTAAATGCTTCATTGTATTTTCTGTTTAATTCCTATTTGAAGTTTTATTGCCTTTGAGATGTAATTTTCTAATTAAACATTTAATTATTTAATTAAATGTTTTGTCTTTTTAAAGGTTTAATAATCTAATTAAATGTTTTGCATTTTTTAAAATGTTTAATGTTCTTCTTGTTTAATTGTATTTTTTAAATTTTTAATTAACGAAAATATTTTATCGGTAATTTTTAATATTTGTATTTTAAAAATTTTGTTTAATTTCATAATGACATGTATCTTGAATTATCTCATTCAATACTTTGTCTGTTTAATATAATTTAATTGTATTTAATGTTTAACTCTATTAAACAGAGAAAATATTGAATTAGATAATTCAACAATATACAATACATGTCATTATGAAATTAAACAAAATTTTTAAAATACAAATATTAAAAATTACCGATAAAATATTTTCGTTAATTAAACATTTAAAAAATACAATTAAACAAGAAGAATATTAAACATTTTTTAAAAATGCAGAACATTTAATTAGATTATTAAACCTTTAAAAAGACAAAACATTTAATTAAAAAATTAAATGTTTAATTAGAAAATTACATCTTAAATTTCTTAAATCTTTTTAATAATAAAACTTTTTAAAAGTTTTATTGTATTAATTTTTTTCCTTTGATTTAATTGCTTTTTGTTATGTAGTTTATTTCTTTAATCTTCTTTTTCTGTCAAGATTTTAACCCCAACCTTAAAAATGAAATAAACCCTTAAATCACAATGAAAATACTTCTGTTGTCACAATCATGAGTTAGTCAATTATTCAGTTTATCAATTCAGCTTTATTTGTTTAGCACCTTTTACACATGACAAAACTATACAAGCAAAGAGAAAAAAAACTATGCTAAAACATTTTTTTAAAAAAAGATTTAACATGGTAATAAAATCTGTTGTGTCCAGGGGATGGAGGGAGTTTATTGAAGTCTTCTTGGGCTCACATGGTAAATCATTTAAAATATAAACTTGATATTCAGTCTAAGGAAACTGCAGAGCGACAGAAGAACCAACAATATCTCCCGTTTTCTCCTTTAATGAGTCGACTCTTCTTGTGCTTTCAGACCAAAGAACTACAGACTCTTCACAACCTGCTCAAACTCTTGGTACAGGACCTCACCACACAGGTCAAGAAGGTTTCCATCTCATTTCTACTCTGAAGATCACCTTCTCAAACTGCTGACAAATGTTTCTGCTGCTCTAAAGTCTGGTCTCCAGAACTTCCTAAAAACTCTCAAAGTCTCTTCTGCTGCAGGTTGCTTTGTAGAACTGTTCCAGAAAACCTCACTAAACCACATGGAGGGGCCTCAAGATAGTCATCCAAATGAAACCATACAAAAACCAAACTAGTACAACCCAAACACTAAAGTCTCCTGCAGCCTACCAGAGAACCTCTGAGAACAGAGAATCAGGACAGGAACTCTTACCTTCTGGACAACCAACGTTGGTTCTCAAACAAGAATACAGAATGTGTCTGACCAAAAACCTCTGAAGACTCACTACAGCCAAGATAAAGACACAACTCAGCTGTACCAAATCCACTAATCACTGCACACATTAGGACCATGTGCTAACTGTGGCTAAAGAACCTCATTTACCAAGACAACTATCCAGTACAAAGCCCTAAAACACACCAAGAAACACATTAAAGACGATTTTACTGCTGGAAGCTGCAAGCCAACACCTAAAGAACAAACTGCAGGAACGGAGCCAGAGCAGTGGTGAAGAGAAGCAGAGGAAATGTTTGTCTGCAGCTAAATAAAGCAGGAAGACACTGAGCTGCTCAGGTGTTCCTGATAACACCAAGCAGCCACCTGGACAGCCAATAGGAACACAGCTTACTGGGAGTCCAGAGGGCTGGGTTAGTGAAGGAAATTTAATTTAAAGTTGAAGCAGAAAGTTAATAAAGAAAGTTGAAAACCACCTTTTGATACCCGAAATCTCTGAGTTTTCACACAAAGAACACCTGAACATGTCAAACTGGTTTCATAGTAGAACCATCATTGTAAAAACGTCATAGTATGGTGTGTTGCTCAAAAAACATTAGGACCCGGCTGTCAGGGGACAAACATGTAAGAAACATGAGAACAGAGAGAACCCAACCAGTAGGTCACAGTTTATCATCCCCCAGTCATCTCCTGAAGTCCATATGGTGAGAGACATCAGTATCTGGTTGTTAATTTACCAGAGGATGCTTATAATCATGCTGATGTGGTCTGTACTCTACAGTATTTTAGTGACTCAATAAATGCCTAAGTTGTTTTTTTTAAAATGCTTTTTAGTTTTTAATAAACATTTAACAGCCTATATGTAATCAATAAATGGCCTTTGCCTATCTTAAGAAAAATTCACTCAGAACTCTGATATGTTAACAGTACTAAATAAATCAATAAATACATGCATACACACATAAATAAGTTAATACATTAACTGTGTTAAGATAAGATTTAGATTTTTAAAAAAAAGAAGTTTATGTTTTTGCAGAATCCAGTATTGCACACTGGTTGGTCATTACATTTTGTTAGTTTGATTTCACTGTTTAAAATGATGCCACCTCTTTTCAGACAGAACCTGTGATAATAAAACAATACAAAATTTTTAGTTCCGTGTTAATAAAGCACTTAAAGCTGTAAGTATGGCTAAATGCTTTTTTCAAAATTAAATATATCACTCCTTAGGTGGTAGTGGCCCCAAGTTCAGTAAAGTTGGAAAGATATTTACAGATTCGGACTTCCAGCATCAATAACTCATTAGATATAGGTTGTCAAAACATAAACGGTGCCTCTTTCCCATTGTTGCAAGGCAGACAATGTGCTACAAGCCCAGTTTTATCAAAAGTAGCTGTCTTTCAAGTTACAGGAATAACATGGTGTCTATGGAGTGAACAGGGTCCGTCTGCAATTTGCAAAACCACTGCAACAGTAAAGAGAGACAAATATTCAATAACTTCACTCTTATACATTGTAGTGTCACTAAAATCACTGCAGCCTTCAACTGGCTCCTGTTGACAAAGTGTTTTAACAGAAATGTAAATGCTGTAATTTGATTCTTTTAATGAACCATGTAACTTGAATGGATGTGATGCTGGTGTGACCACAGTGCACACGTCTGATGTTGCTCACAGTGGTCCAAGGGACGCTCAGGGAGTTTGTGTGTTTGCTCAGACTCATGAAACATTACAGGGAACATTGCATATATGTGCACCAAAACAACCACTTGCCCCCACTGTCCTCTGATTTTAGCACATAATAGAGCCTTTTCCCCCCACAGTAACCTGCATGTGACCCTCTTTAAAACAGCCTTTGGGCTTTAACCTGCTGAACTCTAAGCAGTTCCTGGGTGATTTTTTCTCCTGTCACATTTTTACTCACTGTGGGCTCGATTTTCACTGCAATATAAAGTCCTGCTTCTCTCTGCAAAGTCAGAATGTCTTTTGTGCAGTGTGACGCAGTTAGAATGTTAGAAGTTCAATGTCTCCGATTATTAGTTTTACACAAAATGAAAAAAACCTGGGATCAACATGTGCAACATTATTCCAAGAACCCACAGGAGTTGTTAATACTGGGAAAAATGGGGACTCTACATCATATAGCTATTTTTGCTACTTACATTTTAATTTTGGCTGCATAGTGGCACTGTCGCCTCACAGCTCCAAGATCCTCGGTTCACATCCCGACCTGGGATCTTTCTGTATAGAGGTTGCATGTTCTCCCTGTGCATGTGTGTGTTTTCTCTGGGTACTCTGGCTTCCTCCCACAGTCCACAAAAAGGGCGTCCCCTGCCTCCTCCCTAAGCCAGCGGCGATAGGCTCAAGTCCCCCCAGTATAGATAATGGATGGATGGACATTTTATTTTTGTTCCCATACTTGTCTCCTATCTGTCAGTGTAAACAAAGCCTGCAGTTCTGCTAGAATTTTTATTTTTATTTATTTATTTATTTTTTTTACAGAATTTGGTTAGAGTCAACTATTTTTGTCAATTTTAAAAAAGAATGAACTGTAGAATAAAATAGGTTTGCAAAAATGTCATAATTTAGGACAACTTTCCTAATAGAGCAACATTACACACATGAAGAGTTGAAGGACCGAAGGAAAACTGACATTATTCTCACTCTTTTTACAGTTTCTGCCTCTGATAAATGGCATCTTCTCGGGGGTCTTTTTTAGGAAAACAACATGCCTTTCAAACCCACAGCCAAGTTTTGAGATTCAGTGGGTTAAATAAGAGATAAAAATACACATTTTTTCCCCCATCCTTCCTGTCTGAAAGTATCTCATGTGACTGATATTCAAAGCACAGGGAACCAATGGGAGCTCTGTTTGGCCCAATAATCGCAGACACAGGAAGCAACGCAGGCTTGAGCAGTGTGGGAGAGCAGGTTGCCCTGGCTCGTGTTCAGATGAGCTTAAGGTGCAGAGAGATAAGATGAGGTAGAGGGAAGAGACATAAATCCTGCATTATAGGGAGAAGAAGGAAGCGATGGGAAAATTGCAATGAAAAAGCACAGTTGGGGAAGTGAGAGAAAGTGTCTTGGTGCGAGAGGAGTAATCAGAATGCAAGAACGATCACACAATCGGTCATTCTGCTGAGCAGGAAACTGAGGTCAGAGGAGTGACCTTTGATAAGTCATCTTCCTGTGGTGCTCCACAGCGTGGTCATGCCACTAACTGTCCCTCTGCAGCTCCAGACAGAAAACCCTCCATAGACGGTCGCACAATAGCGTCCAGTCTACGATGGGCTTCACTGATGAAGCAGACAGAAAGCAGACATTGTTGGGTCTCAAAGGTCTCCCAGTCTCCCGCTTCCTCCCACTCCTTTTTCTCTGACATTTTCACTTCCTGCTGACATCCCCCATCTTCTAGATCATGTCATGTTTTCTCAAATCACTGTAAAAGAAATAATAAACCATTTGCAATTTATCTTTGCCCCTCCAGCGTAGACTCCTGGAGATGGCTGTTAGTAAAGATGTGCTCTTTGTTTGTGCAGATTTGCTTTGCAGCCAGTTGTCCATGGCTTATTTGCTCTCACACTGTTTTGGTTATGGATAATTTGTTAAAACAGCTGAACCGATTCAGCGACCTCTTGTCCTGATACATGCCAGAGCAGACTCAGTGTAAATAGTAATGTTGAGAGAAATGGTAGAAAATGTCTATGGAGGTCATGCAGTCACACACAAATTCTGATCATGGCACTCCGTGGGTTGTTTGTTTATGCTTTCAGAGATTTATTTCTAATACATTGGAGTAAAGAACCGCTGTGGGTGTCTCTACATTAACTCTACAGTTAACCCCATTTGAGAGGATTCTAGCCATCTTGGACCAGTTTAACCAACGTGGATTCAATCCAGAAACCACCATTAAAAACAGATGTTGATGTAGTCGATGATTAAGCTGCACTAAATTCTTTGAAACTGCTCCATTACTCTGCAGAAAACCATTAACAAGAGCTTCTGTTCTTCAGGGAGATGGTATTTGATGAAAGTTGATAAAGTTCTATGAAAAAGGGGTGTTGTATGCCCAAAATTCAAATCATGTGTAGTGAATCATCTGGGTTGAACGTGGGTTTGAGGGGTCAGCGGGTGAAGTTCTATGATCATTTGAGAGAAAACATAATCATTTGGATGTGAGAAATAAGCAATAACAGAATATTAGTAACACTGTGGTGGAGGTTCTTGCATATTTCAAGAAACAAAGAAAATCTTACATTTGCTTTTGGCTTCACATAGAATATCTTCAGCCTCCTTCATTCTCTGTATTATTTTTCCAGTGCTTAAAAGGAAAAGTTCGACACTTTAGAAAAAAATATGCTTATTTCCTTTATGCCAAGAGTTAGATAAGAAGATCAATACCACTCTTGTCTATCCAGCATGGATACAGATACAGCTGCTGTCAGCAGCCAGTTAGCTCAGCTTTTTTCTTCTTTTTTTCCTGTTTAGGCTTAATTTAAATAACACACTAGAGTGAAAGAAGATGTGATGAAAGAGAGAACAGGAATGCAATAAAGCAAATGTCTGGCTTTTAGCATAGCACATGTAATAAAATCTATGTAATATGTGCTCTAACCACTCAGCCACTCAATCGTCCCCAGTTAACTTCACTAACATAGACAGAGGAAACAGGTAATCTGGCTCTGTCCAAAAGTAGCTAAATGAGCCCATCACACCTGCTAGAGCTCATTGATTTTAACACTATTTCTGCATTGTTTAACCCATTCAAAAACCAACATGTTAAAGAATAGATTTTTTTCATCTATTTTCTTCCACATTTTACTCACTGTGGGCTAATTTTTCACAGCAATATAAAGTCCTGCACCTCTATGGGAAAAGTACAGCAATTTCTAGAAGCAGCGAGAACTCAAAAATATAAATTCTGCAATATGACTAAATAAATAAATAAATTATGTACAACATTTCACAGGTGTCAACAGGTACTGGAAAAGAGTGGTGTCTGTACATACTTTAAATAAAGTACTAGATTTATACTTTGTTTCCATGCTTGTTTTCTGTGCTGTGTAAACACAGCCTGCAGTTGGCCTAGTTCAGAAAAAACTCCCCGAATTTTCACCAAAAGTCTGTTGGTTTCAGCTGAGTCACTAATGGCTTCATAATTGTGGGAAGGAGCACAGAATTTTTAGTTTTTTTTTTCCAGAATCTGATTGGAGAGGACAGAATAATTTGGAGTAATTTTTAAATGAAACGTAGAATTAAAAAAAGGTAAAAGATCATGATTTCAAGCTTAAATTCGCTCAAGTTTCCTAACAGAATGTCATGCCACTGAGGAGTAATTAAAGGACCACTGGAAAATTGGTGTGATCTTTCCCCTTTCTACTATTTGGCTCTGAAAAAGTAGAACAATTTAATTTTCATGTTTTTAAAAAGAGAACAGAGAAATGCCGTATAGCAAAGAGTTGAACCTTTATTTCAGAAGCACAGTTTAGCGCACCACACGTGCTAAAATGCTACATGAAAAGCATCCTAACCACTCAGTCGTCCCCAGTTAGCTCCGCTACGACCACAAAACACTAAAGACAGAGAAAAAGCCGACCAGGCTCTGTCCAAGTTAGCAAATAAATTTTATTTTCAAAATGTCGAGCTATTATCTTAGATTGAGAAAATGCAATTAAGGTTGTGATCATGTTCTACATTCGGGGCTGATTTAAATCCACAAACCTGCATAAACTACCTAACATGGAAATATACAGCGAGATTCTCATGTAATTCGGTAGCACCAGTGTTTTTAACTTATGCACAAATAAACCATCATCTATTCCTAAATCTTCCCCAGCGGCAGCAGAGGTAAAAGCCCCTGAGTCAACACGGCCCTGTGGAGGTGGGCTGCTGCCAGACCAGATGGCTGCTGCTGCACCTGGACTACTGTTGATTTTAAACAAAGCTGTCAGTCCTAATGCAGACCGCATGACTGAGTGAACGCTTCAGTACGACTGACGGAGTCAAATATTAAACTGAGGAGTTGTCCGCCCCCCTCAACCTCTCTCACCTCTCAGTCAGCAGACACACACTGCACACATTGTCCTGTTTCAAAAAAACTGATTCAATACTAACTTCTATGAAGATGCTTCACATTGGTGCTCAAGTTAGCACTCATTTAAACTTGAGTACCTGATTATTTTTATTAGTTCATTTACAAATATATAGTCAGACTCGAGCTTTCAGTTTTCCCAAAATAAATTAATAAATTAATAAATTCTTCAAGTTTGCAGTTAAGTTTAGCATTAAAGTCTAATGTTGTTCTTAGAAACAGTTGCTGACATGCGAACTCAGTTCTTGTTGAAATCTTGTAAAATGAATAGTAACTATAACTTAAGCTGTAATTGTTTAGATTGTTGCTCAATTTTTAAGGTCTTGGGTAGGTTTTGTTGCAGGTTGAAGACTGGTTATAGACTGCTTTGGAACTGATTTAAGACGGATTTGGGGGGAAAAAATATTACAGATAGTGAAAACTGCCCATCCCAAATTCGGTTCCCTCCAAAATAGTGAATTAAAAGCAGCAGGCTTAATGTATGATTAGCGATAAATGCCTTGAATAAGTCATAGATCAACAACATTGTAGTTGATTTAATAACAGTTCTGTTCTGTTGACTGATCTTTCCAGTACGCGCCTTTTTATAGGCAGTGCCTTGCACATAAATTGAAGTTGATGTGAGTAATGTTTGCTTCTTTTTTTTTAAAAAACAAAACCAACAGGACAACTGAAACCTGTACAATGCTCAGTTGTTATATACCTATAGAGTGTTATGAGAAATGAGAAGAGTCAAAGTAAAACCACAAAAACAGCCTGAAACATTTGTCAACAAAAATGACAGTTTGATAACTGGAATTTCAAGTAGTAGCTGCAATAACCTTTGGCTTTAGTAGTAATCTTCTGACTAAGTCAACGGTGCACAAAAAAGTGAGACAGGTTGGGTGACATTTCACAACAAAACACCTTAACTGTGTAGGATAGTCATTATGAGCGGTAACGGTTAGTCTAACTGAGTGATAACTTTCATTTTAACTCATCAGCTTTATTGTAACTGGTCTCCTAATAGTGGTCAGTTATATTTAACCAGACAGTTGAATGAGAGTCACACTTTTGTGTAAGAGGGCAGAGAAAGCAGCAGGCAACGACTGGGTGATTGCTGTTTTTGGAATCCGTGATTAGTGTCATTTGACAACAGTATTTGAGAACTGAAAAACCAATAACTTTGACAGACTAACTTAATGTCAAGATCAACCCTACCTGGCCAAGCCATACCAATCACACGAGCACACTTGGTTATGTAATTGCAAATAAATACACCCATGTTGTGGTAAGATTAGAAAGTTTTGTGTCCTTTATTAGATGTACAGACAAGAATATTTAGGAAATAAAAACAAAACAAGCTACTTCAAAATCTGCCACAATCACTACATCATGAGAAAGCAACTTTTGTTTTACACCTCATCCAGAAACACTAATGAACCAATTTGCAAATCATAGTACAGTGCCAGTGGAGTGGGTCATTTCTCAGAAGCAGACAGCCTTATTGTAATATCCAGTCCAGCAGCTGCTGTTTGTGAAATCAGGAACACTTTGAATACTTGCGTGTCTACAGACAAATCTTAAAATAAATGTCTAGCTGTCCCTCCTCTACCTGCCAACATGCCTTTTGTCCCGTAACAGAAGGATAATAGAAGATTTGATTTGGATGATGAGTCAGGAAACGGGATGGATCACTATTACACCCAAGGCACTGCAATATGAAAACTCCTAAGATCTCCTGAGACCGGCTGAACCAGCCATGTAACATGGGGAAACGGCAAGCAGGATGCAGCGTGGGAAAAATCTTCCTGGCATCGCTACTGCTGTCATGTAGCCTTTCAAAGTTCAGTGCTAAGTGAAAATAGTTTGTTCCATCATTTTGGTGCAGACTGAAATGTCTCAACAAGTGTGAGATGGATTACCATGAAATTTTAACTTTCATGCTCACCAGAGTACGAACCCTACCGACTTTATTCATCACCTTACAGCTCCTCTAGTGACACCATGTGGTTGACATTTGTGGCTCTGAGTGAAGTGTTTCAACCACAACTCATTGGAAAATGAAATGAGATGTGGTTTAGACAGTCATGTTCACCTCAGAAAGCATCAGAATAATTTATCTTACAATGACTTTTTAGTTCCTTCAACATCATTTGGTCAAAGATTTATTTTACCAATACTGCAAAAAAAAAAAAAAAAAAAAAAAAAATGGCGTAAGTTTCAGTAGTTGGACAAAGCACAGGATATCTGGAGAATGTACAACATCCCACTGTGCTTGGGGACCATCAAGGAAACTATAGCACTACAAATCAAAGCACCTCCAAAGTCCTGTGGTGACTATTTCAAATACATGTCTTTAACGGTAAATCATAGAGTGATGACCCAAAAGCTCCATGCACAGGCTCTCCTCATAACAAGGATTTGCTTTGAGTGCCAGTTGCTTTCCTGGCACATGCACAGTTGGGGTGCTCATAGTGTGGAACGTCTACAAGGTCCCAATTTTTGGAACCTATGTGGATCTGAGTTGATGACAAAATTTACATCACACTTAACCTTGCAGACTCTTGCAGACACACTGACATGGAAAACATGAACTGGCCTTCAGGGTGAGTCCTTGCTGCTGCAGCTGAGGTTTGATTCCAGTCGAGGCCCTTTGTTGCATATCAACCCCCCTTTCCTGTCCCACCTGAACTGCCCCTAAATAATAAAGGCAAAAAAGCCTGAAAAATATCTTTAAAAATGGATTTGCAGAGGTGAAATCCAATTTTTCATTTTCATCTGAAACTTACTAAAACTGCTGTATTCACAATACTATGGAGCAACATTGGTGTATTTGATTGTATATGTGTAAAGATTGCTATTTCAAAATATGTTTGGGGATTTTTGTAGATCTCAAGTACTTTAGGTTGTCATACTGGAGCACCAAAATGAATCAAAATGTTTTTAGGCCCTATTTAGGCCAATAGAGCTAGAAGATCAAATATTCAAAAACGGTTAAAAATAATCAGCAATTATTTTGAAAACTGATCAAGAAATAAAAATCTTAGGTAGATTTCAAACAGAAAAACTCCGCTGTTGCAGTTACAACAAAGTACAGCTTTTTTTTTTTTTTTTTTTTTGTCTTGCAGGTAAATAAATTGAAAAGCTTTAGAATATTTTGGACTTCAATTAGTGATTTTTGGCCCTCTGAGAGACCTTTTTTAATATTTTCTGACGTTTCACAAACAAACGATTAATTGACAGAATATTGGGCAAGTTTCTTGGTAATAAATCTAAATCTTTTCAGTCCACTTTCATCATACAAAATAAAGATGCTTATAATTTACAGAAAAATCAAGCACAACAAGAAACATAATTTGGACATGCTTTAAATGACTTAAGGCTGACTTGAGCATGTGACCTGTGACGCTGAGGCACAAAGGCACACACACACACACACACACACACACACACACACACACACAGGCAGTAAGGTTGTGATGTCGACCACTTCGTGACCCCGGCTGTCCTGGTGACCAAAGGCACCACAGCGACTGTGTAGCTGCAGGGCCCAACAGTACAGCAGCTTTTACATGTGACGACACAGACTGACCACTGTGCTGCTAATTACTGCGCCGCTGAGCTCCGTCACCTCTTTGCCCCCGCATGACTCGTCACATCCCACCCAGCACACAGCCCTCACCCCTCCCCCAAACACTCTGTCTAATTTGGCAAAAGTGGAAATCTTTGACTTGACAAGAGAATCAAAAGTCTGAATGACTTTAGGCCTTCAGAAAAGATGCCAACTCCCATTAGGCTCTACTTAGCTCAATATCAGCTCAGTAACAGTCCTCATTCATCGCTGCATCATGTTATCAACACTGTTAATCATATAAACATACTGTGATCTTATCAGGAGTCAATTTTTGTCCCGTTTTTGTTATCTGCGCTGCGTTTTCACCTTCTGTATTTGAATACGAACACAGACGTCAACCAATCCAGAGAAAATAAACCTCCATTAATGCTTGTGTTTACACAGTGAAATTAGGTTGTGCTCTTGGCCGGCTTTCAGCAATGTGTCGCTCTGCAGAGCTGAATAATACGCGTCACTTGGTACAGATCAAACACACTGGTCCGCCGGCAATTAACTTCCACATTCCTACCTAGTGGTAAACCTACAAGCACACTGTTTTTACTATAACTTCAGCTGAATCGGGGACCAAATGGGTTTTCCTGTTTCCAGATGATGTTCTGCAGTTCAGACACTCAATCACTTTTTAAATCCTGGGTGAACAGTCACTGCTGTAATATAGCAACGAATCCTTTGTGTCTTTAAAGAAGTAGTTTTTTAGTCATTTTTGGATATTCCCTTTTTGATCTGTAGTAGAGAGTTACATGAGAAGACTGATTTTATATGGTGATTATGATGCTTCAAGTGACAGTTTATTTAACACAAAGAAACAACCAACTATAAGTGACGCACCAATAGGTGAACTTTAGAGATGCTGGCAGCTTGAACCCAAAACTAACTGCTTCTAGTGGTTTTTTATGCCAAACTAAGCTAATTGGCTGCTTAGTGTAGCTTCAGATTTAGAGTAGTATTTCCCATAATGTTACCCTGTTACTTTTTTATATACTTCTGGATTAGGGAAAAATGCAAAGTGGAATATGTATACTGAAAAATGGAGGTGTTAGCGACGGTGCTAATATTGCACCTAACCCCATCCTAGCACTATTTAAAATGAGCACCACCACGACATCCTTTCTTTTGCCCTGCCAATTGCCACTGTGATTGGATCAAAGAAAAACAAATGTGCCAGAGTTGGTGTGGCAGAACGATAATGAGGTACAGCTAGGTCATTCTACACAGTGCTAGAGAATGGTCTGGCTACGCAGAACTAACAGTGGACAGTCTATAAAATTGTTTTAAAGCAAACTGTATTGGAAGAGGGCGAAAATATCCAACAAAGGAGACTAATCGAGCAGCAACAATATCAGATAAATTTGTTCCCAAACTAGCCTTGCCCAAATGAACAACATGCAGTACTTCAAACTGGATGAGACCCAGACATGCACACAAAGACTAGGAACTGAAAGAAGCTATTGGCACCATACAGAAATGAAATCCATGCATGTGCAGTTGTTTGTATCTACATATTCCATGCATACATGCCACTGCTGATCAAGCACAATATTGCCCTTGTAGTGTAGTAGCTGTGCAAACTGTTCATCCAGACACAAGTTTCGGGCTGCATGCAAATGTCCGAGGAGGTGGAAAGTATAACACTGACTTTATTAGACCTGTGTTGCATTTTCCCTTTTCCACAAGTACATGGGGATCCACATGACAGAAATTTCATCATCTCCCCAAATTCATGAGAATCTGCATGGTCAGCCTGAAATTTGTGTCGTCAAGGCAACCACATTGACAATAGTGCACATACTTTACATTACTGCATGCACTGAATATATAGCTGTGACCTGCTGTACACGTATGCAAGTCTTCCCAGACTATAAAGTATAAAAGTAGTGTAATATCAGCATGAAGACATTGACACCATGTGCATGTCTTTACCAGTGTAGGTTTTTTACTACTTTCTAGTCCTTGTGGAGTGTGCTGGGAGGATTCCATTTCATCCATGCACAATAAGTTAGCATTTATATTTTCCAAGCATGCAAACTATGAACGGATACACATTTTGAGCTGCATGTAGATGTATCCAAAAGGGTCAGTGGAAACTTTTGTATACTTGGGAAATGACAAAATTCCCATCACATGGACCCTAACCGACCCTTTTGAACTTACAAAATGCAAAAAGTTTACCACTGGTCAAAGGCACAAGGAGAACTATTCCCTTTAAGAGCACTATTGCTGACAACATTTCATTGATTCACTTAAACCATGACTGGCCTGCTGTGGAAGTGTGCACTGTGATGTGTTGGTGGCTTCTTCCAATTGAGTTATTTTATCTTTTATGACACACGACTTTCTGCTTGATCATAAACACATGCTTGCCCAGTCAGTCACACTCTGTGTCAGACTACAGCTGTGAAAGTGAGAGGTGTTAATTGAGAACTATCCCACTGTGAGGATTCTACCTTGGGAAATGACCTCAATATTAAGTCAGCAAAATGTTCCCTCACCTGACACAGCTTTCTCAGAACGGCGGTGACACTTCCAGAAAATGTCCTGCTTGTTTACTGCCGTGCCTCATTCTCTGGATTAGACAAATTAGAAACCACACCATCATCACAAGTCTATCATCTGCAATGGGAGCAGTCTGAACTGCTGCCATTGATTAGATCGTTATCAGCCTAGCATGTGGAGCTCTCCTCCTATAGACTACAGAGGTGAATTCCGTGCTCCTTTGTGTGCAGCTGCTTTTCTCCACATGCACTCTCCTAATAGGGTTGATGCGATCATTAGCCCCCCCTGACTCTGCAGCCACTTTCTGCCTGTGAAGCCCAGCAGGCAGCAGCAGGGTGATGATCCTCCAGCGCTGACTCCAGGCGCCACTTTGAATGACAGAGAGCTTTTATGTCACATCATCAGACCTCAGCAGGCTCTCGTACTCTCTGTGCATCTAACTTTTTCACTTTCATCATCTTTCCCTTTTCTTTTTCCTCTGACCTCAAAGGAGTCTCCTTCCCCCAGATCAGACAGACAGCTACCCCACAGAACGCCACATAACCACCAAAATGCCTCAAAATGAGCTGTTCTGACTGGTTTCTGACAGCTAAATTATGTGTGAATTGTATGTTCTATGCTATCCTTGTCCTCAGACTGCTGGTGGTGGGAGTGTCACATTGGTGATCCATTTTAGTCTAAAAAAAAAGATGCATTTTTTTCTGGAAATATTTCATTCCTGTCATTCTTTAAAAATGCACCATGTGAAGGTTTGATGTCACAAGATTTTGGACTTTTCTACATAATCATCATCATGTACAAAACCAAAATATATTGAAAAAAGCTAAACAAACAAAAACAACTTTCATATTTGCATTAGAGCACCGTCATGATAGTTTTATAACTGTTAAAGCACACAAAACTATGTACGGATTAGTCATTAGGACACTATCTGTTATTACACACACAAAAAATTAAACCCAAATAATGCAACAAAAACAAGACTTGAATGTCTTTAATTGCCTGTCTATTATAAAATCAAAAACTGCTGATATTTTCTAAATGGCACCAATGGCCACATGACACACATTTATTAGGATGACCAAGATAATGTGATTAGAACTTAATCATTTTAAAAAGCTGCTGACCAGTTTGAGCTTTTGCACAAAGCATTACTGGCTAACTTTTTGTAGTCTAACTGCATAATTTTTAGTTATGGTGTCGTCATGTGGTTAATAGAATATTATAATCATAGCATGATGAAGAATACAACCCCAAACAAGTATCTCACAGATTTCTTTTTTCTTCATCTGTTTTTGAAGTTTTCGTCTCCTCCTCCATCACTCTATGGTCCCAATAATGCTGCCAAAACACACTTTGTTTTCAGCAATGACCCATAGTTTGAAGTAGAACAACTGAGACTGTTTTGCCTCGAGAATATTTGCTGTGCTAAACCGAATAAAGCAGATAATTATGTTATTTTTCACTTTTACTCATCACTTATGCCCTTATGCTGTCATTCTTTAGCTATTTGTTCCAGTGCAGAATTGCTGCTCGCTCATTGGTTGCTTATAATGTTCTTTATATTATTATTATATTATATCATTAGGCATCTTCAGTGATGCAGGGGCATTCACAGCAATGAGAACACACATTATCTATCAGTTTATAGTATACAGTGCACAGACGTCTTCTAACAGAGAACGCGGTTATTCAAATTAAAAACAGGAGTGTCTTATACCTGGACAGACCTTTCCAATCACTGGAATGTTTTATGTTGGCTGATGACTTGTGAAACATTATTCACAAGCCTCATCTTTCATGTACTTTGTATGTTTCAGTGACAGACTGCACTGAGGACTTTGTTGGGTGGAACATCTGGTTCGGGGTGATGCTCTTTGGTCTTTAATGGTCTCTGTGAGAGAGGCCACATCAGTGGCAGGGATGATAAATCTGAACAATGAGAGAGCCAGTAAAGCAGTCAGCAGGGGTTCGGCGGCCCCGGCTACAGGAAGTGTGGCTCCTCTTGACCCCTGAACCCCGAGGTGATGTTTGCCCTTCAGCGGCTCTCTGTGCTGGGATCTCTGACGCCCACATGCTAAACAGTACAGTGGATCAGCTAGATGGTGCATATCCTGCCATAGGAATCTAATGAGTTATAATGGAAAATTTGTGCAGTTCTGATAGATGGGTTCTCAATCATTTTTTGATTCTAAACTACAAGTCTGTAGATGTTTTTTCAGAATTTGAATTACAAAAGAAGATTCTCAAATTGCTAAAAATGGCCAGTTCTACTGTAGTCTGCTCCATATCTACTCTCCACTTTCCTTGAAAAACCACATCACATGGAGCTGCTGCTAATGGACAAATAATATAACTGTGGAACATCAAAAACTGAAGATAAAATAGCAAAAGAAGCATAAGAAGCTCCTCCATGAAACTTTTGCTGAGTAGGTCTTACAGAAAATTTTTGAAGGATGGTTTGATAATTATTCACTTTAATGCTAGGAGTTAGATAGAAAATATCAATGCCTATTTGATTTAATATGGAACTGGAACCAGCAGTCTGTGTGCTTAACTTAGCGTCAGAACTCGAAACAAAAATGAAAGCATTTCTCTGACTCTTTTCAAAGGTAAATCTATCCTAACAGAACCTTTAAATCTATTTTGTTATCATATTATAGTTCCTTTGTTCAGTTCATCCAAATCTAAAGCATCAAAGCATTTGTGGAAATATCAAAGTGAAAGCAACACTTCAAGAAGTTGTCACTCCCAGACAAGAAATAGTGCCACACAAATCCTTGAATGAAATTTCAAACTGTCTTAATTAGCGAGTTTTACAGGTGTTGATAGGCATATTTTATATTTTTTGGTTTTTCCTTATGTTAACCCTATGTCAAGCTAAGCTAACTTGCTGCTGGGCCCCTTTTCATATTTAGTGGACAGACATGAGGGTATCAGTTGTTTCATTTAACATTGGATAAGAAAGCTAAAAAACTAAATTCTAGATTATTCCTTTCACAATGCTAAATGCACTTATGATTGCTTGTTGGAACTGGGCTGATGAATGTGGTGATCAATAAAGAAATATATACCCCACTTTGCATGTACACTTTCGAATTTTAATTTCTAATCTGGACTTTTAGCTTGTCTTTCTGTAGCACTTGGCCGGTGCCTGTCAGTAAACAACACCGACTTGTTAACACCATTGAGAGAATGAGGTTTTACAGCAGTCTGGCACTCTGCTATATAGTGGCTGACAGTTGTACACTTGAAACTTTAGTCAATTAGTGCTGAACAGATGTCATGGTAGCTGAAGAAGATCAATAGGGTCAGCAGTGTGACAGACTAGTCCTCAGTGTGGCCTGGTGTTTTACAACACCGGGTTCTGCAGGGCACGAGGACTTTGGCGGTTCATAATAGGAGATACAAGTGTGGCAATAAGAGTACAAGTAAGACAAGAGGGACACAAAGACATGAGGGTTCACTAGGACTAAAAGGCTCCTGGACACGTTGACCTCGTGGACCCTGAGAGCTGCCCTTTCACTGCCTGCTGCTCTGGAGGACATGAGATGCTGCAGCCAAACAAACCAGTGATTTAGGTCTATATAAGGAGAGAGCTGCAGAAGCACTGAAAGCTGCTGAGTTTAAACAGTGTAGTTAAATTCTGCTAGTCCTCCCTGTGGGCAGACGTTTACAGCAGCTTGTCCAAACAATAGCAAGTGGGGCGGATATGGAGAGGGAAGGTTTTACATTATGTATCCAGCGCCGTATTTAGGGGAAAGTGACAGCTGCAGCTTATCATGCTGGTTCTGATACCGCGGCACCAACAGTCATGTCTCGGGAGTTTTGAAGCAGGCACTTTCTATGAAACAGTTTTTTGCTTAATATTTGGCCTCAAAATGCAGGAGGTCATATTTCTTATTCCCAGATATTACCAAGTGTTTACTCTGCTATTTCTACTTGCACTGGTCCAAAATGAAATCTGGCTTTTAATCTCCTCCGTGTCCCCTGCTGTTCTTCAAGATAAATGGACTGCCCTTCCAAGGAAGTAACACATCTTACCTATTTGTTTTTACTGCACGCCTCCTTGTAAAACTTTGGTTCAAGCATCAGGGAAATGGAAGCAAGCTGCTTCTCCAGTTTCTAAAATGGTGCACCAATTTTGTGAAGGAATCCGATTCCAATTAGTCTGGCTGTGAAGAGGACTAAACCCTAATTTTGTTGAGTGGATCACAGCTTGACTACACCAGTGGTCAGCTCCCCCCATCACTGCACATCTCTTGTTTCAGGGTTTTCATGTGGTCCCACACCTGATGATGTGTGGCTTTGGTGCTGGGATGTAATCACATTCACACAGCAGACCCTGTCCAATCAGGATAATTGGCACCAGACTGCAAACTACAAAGAAAGGGCTGGATTTTTTTTTCCTCCTTCATTGCTCTCGTCTGGGTTTATTAGTGAATAGTTGGGTCTTCAGAAGGCACTGGCATCTGTTAAATCAATTCTGTACGATTTTCTGAACATTTCTTCACAAGAGCTCTGTTTCTACATGTTGGCAAAATGTGACAGGTATCTGTTGTTGGCTGTTACAAGTCAAACAGCCCAAACACAAGACAAGTATGACCTTAAACTGACCTGATTAGTATCGTTTCAGGGGTTATAAAATAACTTTTCTTCGCATCAGCAGAATCCAGTCATGGCTTGAAATGTGACCACAGATATAAAGAGTCTAATCCCAGCATGCTGCCACATGCTTGCATTTGTCAAATTCCCTTTATTCATCAACACCAGCATTTCATGTTAGACTTTATGGAAATCACACCTGAGTGAGAGGAGAAAATAACAAACCCAGCCACTGTGGAAACATCCTTTAAAAGAACAGTTTTTTTGACATTTTGGGAAGTACCTATACCAATATATGACTTAGTGCTGAGTAGAATTGTTTAGTACATGAAGTGAATCATCGCTGTGACAGCAGAGTTCCTCACTGATGACTGGAATCGCCTTCGTCAGCTCAGCTGTGATTACAACTGCGTATTACATCTTTCCATTAAAAGCCCAATAAAAGACTGTGAAAGTCATAGAAACTGTCATAACTTGATATCTGAAATAAGGGGTTGCTGAGCTGTGAAGTATTTGGTCAGTGATGTGTTCACCTTTGGATGTATATTGTAAAAAAATTAGATTGTTTTACATTTTAATTGTAATTTTTTTAAACAACTTACTTTTATTTGACTGTTTCCACAGTTTTGTTGAATCACGGGTAATAGAATCAATCCAGAAAAATAATAATGTGTTTATATGTTGACCATAGAAAACAAACCAAACTGTGTTTTTACGAATCTTAAAAACCTGAAATTTTAACTGTTACTCTATCTTTTGTAAAGGCAATTTAACATGTTAAACTGAAGATTGCAGAACTGCAAAAAATGCATTATTTTTCTATTTTTATTAAAACCTTTTTATTTTACTTTTATCCTTCATGTGTCAATCTGTCAGCTTCCATTAAATGGCTCTTGGTTACAATTGTGAGTAAGTGACTGATAAGTGATATTTGTTTGTTTTCATTAAACCACAATTACAAGTAAATTGTTAAATGAACAAATTTATACTGTATTTGAGGTCCAAATAGTAACAGTCTTTAATAGTTAATGGGTTAAACAGTTTGTAATGTAACATTTTTTGGTGTGTTATCTCTGCTCTATGTGCATTTGCTGCCAGTTTTTTTTTCTTTTTAAATAATTTTGTTCCAGTGTATGTAATGCAGTACGTTTGGTTGATAATTTTCTGAGCTCAACATACACTGCCTGTCCAAAAAAAAAGATCACACACTCTAATACTTTGTTGAACTGCCTTTAGCTTTGGGTATGGCACTCATTCACTGTGGCATCATTTCGATAAGCTTCTGCAATGTCACAGTATTTATTTCTGTCCAGAGTTGCATTCATTTTCTGCCAAGATCTTATATTAAGGATGGGAGAAGTGGAGGCCAATCCATGTGTGAAAATGATGTCTTATGTTCCCTGAACCACTCATTCTCAATGTGAGCCCCGTGAATCTTGGCATCGTCATCTTGGAACATGTCCATGCCGTCAGGGAAGAAAAACTCCATTGCATGAAATCAATATATGTGCATTTCCATTTTTGTATAAAATAAATGAATTAGTGCTTTAGAGGTGTTGGTTTCCAGATTTTGTCACCTTTGGGCTGAACCAGCTTTTTCCAGCTTCCATACTGAGCTAAACGAATCCCCTTTGGGTTTTTCTTAAGATAAATAGTTATAAAAATGAGTGTGTGATCGATTATCTCGTCGAACTCTGGGCAAGAAAGTAATTAAAAGTATTTCTCAGTGTTGGTAGTCATTGACCAAAGATTAGAATGATAAACTCTTTGAACGATATAAACTTTGATGTTCAGTGCTGATCTAAAGCTGACGAACAGTTTATTACAGCTGCTTCTAGTTCTGCTGAAGTGTGCAGCTCCTCCTCTGATATCCTAGTGTGAAAAGCTTTTGACTGCAGCGTCTGACTGGACTTCTCTCTCTGCCTTCACAAATCCCAACCATATGCATTGTGAGGTTCACACAGGGATGACTTGCCTCAATCAGATAAGGCTGATAACAAGATATAAAAACGAGATAGAATATACGCAGAATCAAAATAGGAAATGCAGTATAAACATAGTGGGAGACATCTGCTTCTGTAGCTTATTCTCCTTTTGTTTAAAATCACTTTCCTGAACTTAAATGATTTGCTTATATTTGCATTGCTATTTTAAACAGACATGATGTTTACAGAGGCTTTCTTATCTTGTACAAATTGCTCAGCGTTTGCCATACTGCACCAGCTCATTGTTTATCTTGACAGAACAATATTCAGCAGGAAAAATATAACAAAAAAAATCCTTTGCATACAGCAGTTGGTAAGATAATCACTCTCATCTTGCAGTGAGCGTGGGGCAGTGTTTGCAGGATGGGGATCCTGGTTTGTGGTGAGAGATTCAATCTGCTCAGCAGCTCTCCTCTGTCCCAGTGTTTAATCACAAGGCCACGCCAAGGAAAACTCCCAGTCTGAAACCAGAGCAAAGCATCTGGTTTACCATTGTGGAGATTCTCGTGTTCAAATATAGACAGAAGCAGAGGCACTAAATGACACAGAGAGCACATTCTTTCCCAGCAGAAGGTTGCAGCACACACCCTGAAGGTTCACACAAAAACCAACATGTTTGGCAGCGTGGCACTCCTGTAAATAAAATATGATGGAAGGGAAGCCCCTCTCTATCACTAAGAACTCCCTACAGGTTTGGCTACACTTTTAGGCCTTTGTGAACACAATCTCACTACTCTCCCACAGGAGAAACTGAAGAAATGTTTATTTTCCACCGACTAGTGCACATGTACTCTCTCCTGTGGTTTATTTCTGTCCTCAGTGGGTTATGGTGCATGTGCGTGTGCATTCATGCATTTGGTTGGTGTTGGGATTGTGCTGTAATTAAAGCATGAATGCACTTATGGTATTGTGGGAATAACACATCCAACAGGACAGTTGTTTGGGATGATTTAAGTGCTGGTGCTGGTGAGTATACAGTGGACCCACATCTGCCTTGGATCTCTGAGATGCAGCTACTGCCCGGTTGCTAGGAAACCTATGGCTCATTGAGAACACCTGGACGATAAGATGAGGCCTGGCCCACCTACAGGACAGGACAAAAGATGTGCAGTCAGAGAAACCAGCACACAGCAGGAGAGAAGAAGACTGAACTGAAAAAAAATGGACCCTGACTGAGATGGGGATTAGCGATAGTGAAATCCAACACCAAGAGGGGAAAGATGGGAAATCCATGAGGACTGACTGCAGCAGCGACAATTACAAACCTTATTTAAAACACTGTAAAACTGGGTTCAGATTGCAAAGACAAAAAGAGATTGAATTTCAGTTTTTATTATGATTATTTTTAGATTTTTTAAATGAAAATGCACAAGACAAGAGCCAAGATATCCCACAGGTGTTATTGTAATACAGCGATGGACCAAGTATTTACTCTTCCTTTAAAATCAGCAATACCTGTATCTATGTTGAAATGATCATTTCAGTGATTATTAACAAAACATACCTGAAGTAGATGAGTAAAAGTATTTGGTGTCAAAAGTGGCCCCTGTGAGAGCTGTTAATCATGTCATGAGAATAATAATGTCAAAGTATTAATGTGTGCAGAGCAATTTAATGAGTGTAGCTGGTCAAGATGGAGCCATTTCTATCTATTCTGCACTGCTAGGTAGTGTATTATATCACACCGTGTCATATTTTATAAGATCAGACATCACAGATCTGTACTTAAACACAGTACTTGTATAAATTTATTTGTTTACACTACCAGTCGCCAGTAAACTAAAATACTTCCCTTCTTAGAAACCTCCCTCATTGGGTTACTGCAGTCAAACACTGTATGTTCCCAGTAAAAGCTGCACTAAACATGTTCCAGTTTCCTTCCCAAAAAGCTTGTGACAGGACAAATGATTGCAGAACTTTTCTCGTTTGTCTTCTGCTCTGTTTCTCCGGCCGCTTTAAAATTGCATGAGGTAAACAATAGTCTCCAGAGACGTAGCAGCGTGGCCCCTGAGGACCCTGGCTGCAGCGTGGGGGGTCCCACCCCTGGCACACTTCCCTTGACCTCTGGGTTATCACCATGGTAATCCTGGCTACAGCACCCTTGAGGGAAGATAGCAACTACTGGGTGATACCTGGACAGACTTAAGTTGCACTGTGGTGTGTTGGTCACTGAGGAGTCGTTTGCAGCGTCAATACAGACATTAACATGCATGTCGTTCTCACATTAGGGCTGCATAATCGTACCATATGTAGAAACAAAAGCAACAATGCAAGAAACAAATCGTAAATGGAGCATAAATTAAGGACTGATTTGCTAGATTTACTGGTGAACTCTGAAAATCTCTAAAAAATCTAAAAAGCCTCAGAATTTTATTAAATCTCAGTCACTGAAAAGTAATTTACTGCTAATGGAAATTTGTAATATAATATACAAAAATGAATGAGAGATAACGTGTCCCTCCTTTGTTTCAGATCTAGATAAACTTAAAAACAAAGTTGTAATTTCAGTGTTATATAAGAATGTATCCGTGTTTTTGCATGTGCATTTGTGTGTCCACATGCAGCATGAAGCAAAAAGACGTGTGTTTGGGTTGAGTCCAAGGTCAGTTGGACTTTTCCTGACAGTTTTATATACCCAATAGATGACTGGCTGCTTGCACTGCAATGCTCAGATGTTAACTTCCTCTGTTTGAGGCTTTAAAAGCGTGCTGTGATGGCGTGTCGCATGCTGTATTTATGTTTGGACCCTGACGGTTCCATCTGACCACGGCTCTGCACGGACCCTCACCGAGCCGCTGAGGCCGGGGCGACTCCTCCACCCAGGCAGGCTCCTGTGTGTTGACATTTGAAAAACCAAACACCACTCAGCAGTGAAACATGAGCCCTGCACGAGCAGGGAAGGCAGGGAGTTTAGGCTGGGAGAGCGAAAGAGCGAGCAGAGGGAGAAAAAAAATATGTGGTCATAAAAAAGAAAAAAATAATGAAGGAAATACCCCACACCCTGCAAGATGAGGGAGATGAGTTTCAAAGCTGCCCCCTCCCTCCATTCCTTCTTGCAGCCTGTAGCAGCTGAGAGTGGTTTCAGCTGGGCTTTGGTTCAAATCAACTGTCAGAGAAAATCTGTTTCCAATATGAGTGTTTCCTGTGAACGCAGGAAACAGGCCTCCGCACAAAGCAAGCTTGTGTGCAGGAACCCATGGAGCTACTGCTCTCCTCTCCCTCCATTTCTGCTCCAGAGCCTGCTGCACCACTCACTTCCAACTAGACGGGACTTTTTTCACCACACCAACCTCCAAATAGACGACTAATGGAATCTTTGAATCCTGTTGTGGCAAAATGTGAATCCTTAGTGAAATGCCTTAGTGATTTCTGATCATGTGTGCTGATGAACAAGAGTACATGAATTAGTTTCATGATTGTGTAGACCACTGTAAAGCATTTTTCAAGTCTTTAACCTTCTGAACCAAAACAGCAATTATACAAGGCATGTTGTCTGTTAAAGATTCACCATTGGCCTGTAAACACCCGTAAAACAAACCAGTTGTTTGTGGCGTGTCATTCCAAGAAGAAAACTGTCCAAATCTAAGCTTAAATTTTGATATTTTGCCACACGTCCTACTACAAAATGCCAAAAAAACAGCCATATGTAACAGATTCTGTGAAAAATGTAAAAAATCGTGCACTCCTCAGCTACAATGTACAGTAACCAGACAGAAATTCAGAGACTTTTGGCTAAACTGGGCTCCACTGCAGGGCTGTGTTCACACAATACTGATAGGCAAGGTAGACAAACATGAAAACAAAGTAAAAATCAAAGTAGTGAAATATCTGCAGTATGCAGAGTCACCATTTTTTCACTATTGGTAACATCTGTAGGAACTTGGAAATTTGTTGTGCATATTGATTCTGTGTTTTTCAGGTTTTATACAATAAATAATCAAAAAAATCCCACTTTTCTCTCTCTGATTTTTGGATTGATGGCATTATAAGTTTTTAACACAGTGCAGAAGACAGTTTGAGCTCTGTCTACTTCTAGCCATGGTAGTGCTGCTTCCATAGAGTTGCAGAACTTGAGCCCACAGTAGGTATAAATACACCAAGAAACAGCTTGGGATGCAGAGGATCTGATCATTTGCATATATTTCTAAGTCTGATCTGACCGACTACAGACGCTCCTTAAAGGAAGGAAACGTCTGCGTGGGAACAATATTTTCACAATTTGTTTTTTCTGTTTTAACACAGGATGACAAGGATTACTGTCCAAACATGACATCAATACTTCTCTTTAAACCCCCGCTTGTTCCTCTGATTCCAAAATCTTCGCACCAGAGTACCCTGAAACCTATTTGTGATCTAAAAACCAGCAGTGTAACACAATATTTCCCAGGGGACACATTGTCATCGCACCCACCACATACCACAACAGGCTTAGGAGGTCCAGACGTGGCCCACAGGATGTGACAGGAATCAAAGAGGTTTTCCTGCCATTTAGATCAGCAGAACCAATGCTTACTTGTGCAGACCCTCAAATCTGCAGTGCAAGCCAGGATTTACCTTCAGAAGTCGAGGTCAGATGACTTGACTGTTTTTACAGATATAACAGGTCTCCTTCATAAGCTACTGCACATGATGCAAGGATTGCAGCTCAGAGCGGCACTTAAATAGAAGAGTTTTGTGACTTTTTGTGATAACTTCTTTGCTTTTACAACACTTTTTGAATGTTTTGTCTATCTATCTATCTATCTATCTATCTATCTATCTATCTATCTATCTATCTATCTATCTATCTATCTATCTATGCTCATGACAACATCTGTCACATCAATCTACAGCTGGATAATTGTTGCAGCCATTATGCCATTATGCTGTGTATCAGTTCTTGCAGAAATGAGACAATGCCACAGGGAAAGAAGGGTCATTGGTTGAGAGACACACACCATTATCGCACTAGTCCTTTTTAACAACAACTTTATGATCCTTTTCTCTCACATTTAACTTTATGACTTATAGCACTTTGCTGAGTAGTTAACCCTGAGGTCAGGCCCTGGAGGGTCGACCAGACCTGACTCCATCTGCATATATTCAGATGGTCGGAGTGACTTACTACTGTTCACTTGCATGACTTGTTCTTTTTGGTCAATGCAACAATATGTCTCTACTGACTCTTAGAGGTGACTCCAAGATATCCTCCAAACATGTCTTAGGACATGTAAAATACTCTGAATTTGTAGGAAAATCTATGTCTGATATTGTTTTCTCACTGAAAAGTTCACTTAGTCACGTAGTGTTTTGATAATAATAAAATTAATTTTTTGCTACTACAAAGTCCCTATTGATTTTTCTACATATACAGGAAATACTTTTACTTCACTGAAATGTCCTCTTTTGGTGAAACAATAAGAAAAGCTCAGAGGCATGACCTCTGCCATGCAGGAAAAGTTGAACTCTACCATTTGTCCCAGCATCATCTGGTCTGTTTTCTTCAGTCCTGACAATGCCTGGGTGTAAACTGAGGGTGCTGTTAGAGTGTAATGGGCCTGAGGAGACTGCTGCTGTTCTTCTTGGATCATTAAGCTCATCAGCCAGACAAGACCTTGACTGAGGGAGCAACAACTTTGTGCTGAGATGCTCTGCAGAACAACTTTACATAGAGGAACATGTGAGAGTGGGCCTCCGGATATGCTCCCCTAGTCAGTGTAAGTCCTAATTTACACTGAGTTCATATCACTTGCAACCTAAAACACGTGGAAGGAATTCAGAAACACTTTCCTGCATGGAAAAATTAGGGGCCACTGAGACACTTTTTCCAGAGGAGCTGAGATGCTTGGTGCAGATATGCATGGATACAAATGCATATATATGCAAGTGTGTGTGTGTAGAGTTTGTATTTAACGGGGATCCTCATGACCATTCCTATTTGTATGTGTCATGCCTCCATCTGGATCCTGCTCTCTCAACACATGTCAGGTAAGTCAATGCCGGGTAACAGAATACAGGCACAGATGACGAGCTTTTACATGGAGCTAAACTGCCATTTATCTGATTCTCTACGCAAGGTCAAAGGACTCAAACTATAGGGTCGTACTTTCACACAGGCTTCCTGAAGGTGCTTGAAAAGGGAAAAAAAAACAGACTGTCACACGTGTCAAGTTACATATATGCAGAGTTTCTTGACATGTCAGAAACTGAGTACTAAAACCCACCTAACACTGGAGCTTTCTGTTTAACTCTGCATAAGATACAATGATGGCTGCACATGTGAGAAATATTGTGACTGATAAGTAATGAAAAGCAGGTGAGCATCAGTCAGCAATTTAAGTAGTGGCACAAGGTCAGAAGAGGTTGAAGAGGAAGAGGTCACTCTACCCCAGGGGTCTGATGGGGGGCAGAAAAGTCAGAAACTCTGGGAGTCAGTTTTCAATTAAGTCACAGCTCAAAGTGTCACAAGGATATATGGACAGCTCACTGGTTTGCCTTAAGATGAAACCCTTAATCCATCTTTCAATTTAAAGCTCAAAGGAATCACAGAGAGCTCATGTCTCTATCAAACATGCCTCTGTGCTCTCTCCTTCTGTCTCTGCATCTCTGATAACACACAGGAAGCAGGTCGATCTTTGCATTGCCTTATAATTAGATTAGTTTGGCAATTTCTCTGTCTGAGTGACACTGGAGTGTTTTTATAAGACTGTTGTTGTGCTTTCCAATCTGGGCCCCCAAAAACAGTTATAAATCTCTAACAGTTGAGTCAGATGCCCAAATGATGATTTGGACCAGAAGGAAAGAACAAATTACACCTATTCAAAGATTTTACATTGGTCGCCTCATTCTTTTTGTCTTTAAAGCACATCATGGTCTTGCTGCACTCTGCACTATAGTCTAGTCTTCATGCTCTGAACAGTTAGAAGAGTCTGCCAGAAGATGCAAGAGCAGCCAAAATCTTAAGACACGCCTGGAATTTGCTCAAAAAGATTTATGGCCAGTGTTTATATTATTTTATCATTCATTTTCTTGTTTTTGCAGTTCAAATTGCTGTATTCCCTCTTGTCATTTGTATTTGTCTTTTATCTGGTTTGTATTCTATTGTTATTTTTTTTTTTTGCCTTGCAGCATGTGAGGAATGTATCCTGGTTTGCATTACATCTCCTTGTTATACCCCAGAGTGAACTCTTCCCCTCAGTATCTGGGCTATATGTGGCTGTGCTTGTACTCTCTGTTTTATATTCCTGTGTGTGTTAATGAACAGAAAGAGGGCAGTGAAAGAAACCCACAAAGACAGATTTAAAGACAGAGACACTGACTGAGAGATCCTGAAATACAGGAATGAGAGAGGGACTATTCAGGAGACAGTCTGTCTCACTGATGGATGGCTCCATATTGGAAACTCAGACATGTAAACCAGATGGTGCATCAGTTCTGAAACAAAACCCTGAAGATAAATAGAAGAGCAGTAAGGATCCACATTAGATCTTCTCCTTCTCAATCAGCAAGTCGATTTTTCACATATAGAGTCTTGGACATATTTTTTTTTAGTCACAAAGATATTTTAGCATTTGCTCTATTAATAAGTACAAGAACATCCACTAAATGCTACAGTCTTCATATGTTAAAATGCGCCCCTGCATGAAAACATTCCTCAGCAAGGAAGAAAACAGTGCTGGAGAGACGCCAAGACAGATTTTTCAATCAACCAATTACCTGAAGAAATCTTGTGACTATGAGTCAGTTAAGAATCTCTTTAGTGAAGGACAGCTTGAATGTGTTTACTGTGTTTCATCTCTGTGGTCACAAGACAAACCAGCAGCACTTCATAGTAAACTTCAGTCACCACATCCTGCCTTGGACATTAGTAGTATCATGATTGGTGATAATAGAGCAGGTATTCTGTGAGCAGAATATACTTCAATGTCTATATTCACCGTACCTACTACTCCTCTATACTGCTAATGCATGACAATTACAATAAATAAAACAAAACTCTGTCCTTTTTCTATGTTGTTTTCTTAGAAATAATACTGATGACCCTTACAAAAACATCGCTAATAGAAAACAACAAATGCATTTATGCCAGTTTGATGAAATGCCTTTGGCTTCTGGCGCAAAAGTGAAACAAATATTCCAACAAACCAGGAGAGCTACTTCTGAAACAGCTGAACGTGGCATTGATTAATCATCAGTGAAAAAGATAGACATGGTCTTCATTATTTAGTCTTTAAGGATTTAATGATGGCTTGACTTTAGCCGGCGTGGGCGAGCAGACAAGAAAGAGTCATCGTCAGGGTGTTTGCATGTCTGGCTCTTACTTGTTTCTTTCTATTTGCACTGGTGTTGTGTCATTGTGTATTAAGTACAGGTAATGTGACTGGTAGTGGAGCCCACACGATACTACACAAACTCCTGAAAGATTAGAGGGATGAATATATTATTGCGCAGTATTCTGATACATTTACAGATTAACCTTAATGCTGGGTAATTTCTCTGTAATGAGCAATTCATTAGGAAAAGTTTTTGTCAAGAACTAAATTCCCTTTCTTGTAAAATAGTTTTACAACTTCATTAGGAGCAATGTAAAAAAAAACAAAAAAACAACAACTTTAATTTGTTCTTCTTTTTAATTTGAATTTAATTGATTTGGCATTCATCCCAAAGTGGAAATTTGAGTAAGATGTCAATAGAAGTTACCAGGAGAAAGAAAATTCACAAGAGAATCAACGATACAGCTCAGAAATTGGATTACTGTTAAATTTGTAATGCTTAACTATTCTGAGAGTGTGAGGAAAATTTTGCAGATATGAATCTAAGTTTTTATTGCAATAATCCTGCATCTACAAAAATAGTGATGGACTCTGCCGTCACTCCTCCTTCCTAAAAAACAGATTAAATTCAGGGTTCATGGCAGATCTGAGTGTGCAGTGGGGAATGTGGGGGTTGGAGGAGACTGTGCACACTGCAGAGAAATTAGACAGGTTGTCAGCTGAGCGTGCAGGAGGAGTCTGGCTGCCAGCAGCTCTCTGGGATCTGGATGAGAGGAGTGTAGGATGGAGGAGTGTGCACGAGACATGGTTTCCTGTGTGTATTTCCTGTGTGTTTAATGTGCAGCTCAGGGCCAGGGCCTGTTTCCTGTGTGTGATGGGTGCCAGGCCCAGGAGCCCAACACAAAGACAACACAAGACCCCACCAGTGTCAGTGACAGACCAGGCAGCCGGTACATGCATCAGGTCAGTTTCACAGGCTTTTATATATACAGACTCACGGAGCTACAAAGTTTACAAAAGTAGCCCCTGAGAGACATACATCTCTCACTGCCTGTCTGTCTTTCTCTGTCTGTCTCCGTCATTATCTCAGTAAGCAGATCCCAGACCTCTGCCTGGAGGCCATACCACTTCACATAAATACTGGAAGAGAATAATAATATGACACATTTAAGAGTCAAGCACAAAAGCATGCATTTTATCTACATTTATAAATTTATATCACTATAAACTAATTCTATGAAAATGCAGAAACCAACATTATGTCAAAGTTTGTCCTTTTGAAAGTCACTCATTATTACCACTTTAGGTGTATGTCTTTAAAAACAAGCCACATAGTTTAATTTCTGCAACTTTTGACTTAATTTCCTTTAGTAACTGGCACTAAAATGAAAAAAAAAAAATTGCAGCCAGCGAGATCCCCTTCCGCTCATTGGACACGGCCACAGGGGCAACGATGAGCTTCGGGAGGCTGGATCCATCCTTATAACACAAAAGAGACTGCACCGTGTTTTTAGAGTTTTTAGTTATTTTATGTGCTTTACTTGTTTTTATTTACTGTACTGTGTTTTTATTATTCAATGTTTGAGTGGGGTTTTTAAATTCTGTCTGACAGCCATGACAAAAGATAAATTTAAAGTTATCTATCTATCTATCTATCTATCTATCTATCTATCTATCTATCTATCTATCTATCTATCTATCTATCTATCTACCTATCTACCTATCTACCTATCTATCTATCTATCTATCTATCTATCTATCTATCTATCTATCTATCTATCTATCTATCTACCTATCTACCTATCTACCTATCTATCTATCTACCTATCTATCTATCTATCTATCTATCTATCTATCTATCTATCTATCTATCTATCTATCTATCTATCTATCTATCTATCTATCTATCTATCTATCTATCTACCTATCTATCTATCTATCTATCTATCTATCTATCTATCTATCTATCTATCTATCTATCTATCTATCTATCTATCTATCTACCTATCTACCTATCTACCTATCTATCTATCTATCTATCTATCTATCTATCTATCTATCTATCTACCTATCTACCTATCTACCTATCTACCTATCTATCTATCTATCTATCTATCTATCTATCTATCTATCTATCTATCTATCTATCTATCTATCTATCTATCTATCTATCTATCTATCTTCTCCCGGCGGCGGCCTTCTTCTTCGGGGCTTTGGCCGTGGATTTAGCCGGCGCAGCTGCTGGAGCTTCTTCTATCTACACAGATAACACTTGTTAAGGAAAAGTCAGACAGTCTTTCTCTCACTACCCAGAACTCATAGCTCTCACCTATGGTCATGAGCTCTGGGTAGTGACCAAAAAAAACTGTCTTATGAATACAAGAAGCTGAATTGAGTTTGCTGTTTCTGTTGAAAATGATACAGATCAGAGCGTCAAGACTGAACACCAATTAAGAAAAGCAAAACAATGAGTGTAAAAGCTGCAATGTTCAGTGATAATGCATTGTTGCATATGATCCCTTTCACACCGATTTAACAATTTTGACCTGATGTTAATATGGAAATATTGATTGGGGCTGCTTTGAAGTTATTTGGCTGAACTGTGTGTTTGTGCTCATTTGAGTTGTGTGTTTAGACATGTGGTTGGGTTTGTGTGAGGCTGAGGCCAGGAGTCCTGACAAAGTGACAAAAGCTCACTCAAGAAAATGGAGCATGTTTGCTCAGTAAGAATAGCCTAAAACACACAACCAACACAAACAGTGCTCCCGAGCAGGAGGACTGGCAGGAGGTAAAGGAGAGGATAGAGAAAGGTAGGGATGGGGTGAACATGACTGGAGCTGTTAATTCACCTCAGGACAAGCACAGACACACAGAGTGAAACTGTGACGCATTAAATGACTCTTCCTGGAATTCTCCACTTTATACGTCTAAGTGTGTGGTGAGGATGATCTGTGCATGCACATCCACAGCTGCAAAGTATCGCTGTTGTGACACTTCCCAACCACAAAACAACACCTCTGGAGAAGTTCAGGAGACTAAACACAAACAAATAAGAACACAGCAGCCCTGTTCCTTTCCTTTTAGGGAGAAAAAACACTTCTTTCACTCTGTAAATGCAGTTTAGTTGTGTGGGAAATTTTGAAAGACAACTAACGTAGAACCAGGAACATGGTGATTTGTAGATGTGTGGTGGTCAGCCAAGAGCCAGGGTTATACGAGTCCACCAGATAGCCAGACTGCCTCCAGGAGGGAAGCTTCCAGATGGAAAGAGGCTTCCAGTCCTCTGTCATCACATGTCAGTATGTCAGGGAATGCACAGCCAACCCAACCTCTTTATCTGTACCATAAAACATCAAGAGGCAGTAGTTTTAATGTGAAAGCAGAGCCAATCAGAATGAGGGCCAATAGTAGCAGCAGGACTGGACATGATGCCTGGAAATATCCACCACCAGGTGTACAGTCCTGCCATATTCTGTCACGTGTTTTTCTCAATAGTTTGTGCAATATTTATTTCAATATCACGCTTTGTTATGGATTTTCTCTGAGCAATATTTGCCACAAGAATTTCCCCCTGGGTTAATAAAGTTTAATGTAATGTCATGTGATCTCATCTTTTGAAAGTAATTAGCACACAAGTGTAAATATTGTATTTCTCCTGTGGTTTCTTCAGCATCACTGCAAACCCACATTATTCATTATTATATTCTAAATCATGCTATGAAATGCAAATTAAGAGCCAAGAACAGATAGTGTGACATTTTAACATGTTTTAAATGAGTGACTTTCAGTCTTTAAAGTAGAAATCATGATTTGGTAAATAAACAACACACATTATGGTCTTTATTATTTATGTAACAATGGCATTAGTTGGACTATCACTGGCAGACTGTACAGGACACACTTGTGTCTGTTGTAACACCTTGATGCCACATGCTGCAGCTGAGAAGGCCTGAAAACTAATTGGAGCAGAAAATGGACGGTGAAATGGATCAGCGACTAGTTAAAGCAGACACGTTCCGCTATCCCACAGGCAACATTAAGAAATTAAAGTTGACTAAACCTTCTGAAAAATTCAATTATTCTTCCAGGATCACTGGACATATTATGTCAACACTGAAATAAGATTATCAAAAGTGTTTAAAAAAAAAAGTTCAATCTATTCAGATAACACATTTGGGGCATGACAGGTGGTGTCGATGTAGGGGTGTTTGAGCTCATGTGATAAGGCTGTGAGGGTACATCAGACTTGGAAACCTCTTTCAGCAGCATGCACAGTTTGCACATCACTGATTGCCACTGAAAAATCATTTGTAAGATTAAAAACAAAAGTCCAGCAAAGACCCCAAAGTGATTTAAATATTAAAAGATGTACACATTGTAACACGCAATGACAACTGCAGGTGTAAGACAAATACAATTTTAGTATGCACCACTGATGAGAGGATACTACTACAAAACTCAGACTGTCAATTATAAGTCATGGAGAAAGAGGAAATTATCACTGTGAGTCAAATTCTGATAGATCTGAAGGTTACTGGTAGATTCCAGACACAAAATAATGATTTACTACTGAGAGACTGGTGAATTTCAGCATATATCTATCAGTGAATGGTACATGCTCACATTTGAAAAGAAATCATAACTCATCAACCTCCACAGGTATCAAAACCCCACAGCATTATAAACCCTCCATCAGCCAGAGCTCTACTGTTTCATGTTCATTTGTCCAGCCGTCACTTCACTGGTGGGATGAAAGTTGCTTTTCACTGAAATGTATGTTGCACCAGTGTGTGCGTGCGTGCGTGCGTGCGTGCGTGCGTGCGTGCGTGCGTGCGTGCGTGCGTGCGTGCATGCGTGTGTGTGTGTGTGCGTGCGTGTGTGTGTGTGTGCGTGTCCCTAACAGGACTGAAAGGACTGCAGGGGGAAGTCTATGTCATTATATTATGTACAAAAAAGACCAGGCTGGAGTCTATTCAAAAGGCTCTTGCGAATTGAAAAGACCTCTCACACATTACGAGGAATCCCCAAAGCCTTTTTAATTTTTTTCTTCAAGCATCATTGTGCGCTATTTACTGCAGAGCTCATTTATCAGAGGAGTGAAAGACACACATCTTAATGGGTTTATTTATTATTAATCTGTGCAAAGAGAAAGGATATGTATTCTTCTGCTCTCACAACACATACGACCGATAAAAGCACAGCAGTGGCTTAGCTACCAGCTGTGTATGTCTGACTACTGTAAACATGCAGCATAATGATGCATCAATACCTCATTAAAGTCAGACTGAGTTGCACAAAAACATTAGGATGGGCAGGAACAGGGACTCTTTAATCCACGCCTTGCCCTATTATTGCTCCATTTTTTGCAGTGTCACAAACTGACAGGTCTGAACATGAAGGTGGCAAAAGCCAGCCAGGTGGAAAACACAAAAACTGTGGGTGAACAATTTATAGTATAAGGCTGCATATTATATGTTAAATATTGATGTAAAACACAGTTATTCTGAAGTGATCAGACAGATTTTAAACAAAAGGTCACAAGAGGATGTGGTCCTACCTTTGCCTGGATGTGAAATAAAGCTTTAAGTACCCAAATCTTCTGTATGGAAGCTGAACTTTGACATTTACAGTATTACTTCTCACCTGGATATTCTGCATGGGCCCCATTTAATATATCAATAGTAATATAATATGTGACCGTCCTTTATTAGTCACAATGAATTGGTTTGATCAACATAAACCTATATCAGTAGAATTCTGTCAGTACTGTCATGCCATCTGTGCAATAACAACCTTACCTTAGTACCGTACTTTCACTATTTGCACTATTTTATATTCTCAGTCCTGCAGTTCACTTGATCACTTTATTTTGTATATAGTACCTTGTTTGATTCCTTTTAATTTTAATTTTTTAAGAGTATTTTTATCTGTTTTTATTCTTATTTGCACTGCTGCTGATTGTCGTGTTCTTCCAAACAAATTTAGTTGTTCTTCTGCACAATGACAATAAAGTCTCTTTATCTTATCTTTATCTTTTATTCCTGAGTTGATCTTAAAGACACAGTGTCTGGGTGGATCTCTGCTGCTCTCTATGGGTAATGTAGCTTTATAACACGTTTTTAAACAGGAGAATTCTGCGTTGTTATCATGCAGAGGTTACTATCTAGAGGTAACTTTGACTTTAAAAATGAGAGAGAAACGTTCTGAACTTGCAATGCACAAGAAGCATCTGCTGATGTGAAGTACGCTTCGTTTAACAGAAGAGACACTGTGATGAACTGATTTGCATCAAGTTGGACAGGGTTGCAGAGAAATCTTCAAAGAGGTCAGATGTTTATGAACTGATTTAGTTTTGTGGTTGCGCTCACCAAGAAGTGAGTGCAGAGCTAAGATGGCCCCGAAGACTCAACACTTTCCTCATCATACATTCAAAAAAGGATTACGTTCATGACTCTGCTAAACACGGATCATGGTGTTTGGTTGCATGGAGCATCACTTTTCACCTGAACTTTACCCAGTGGGTACCTTTATAGTCCACAATGTGACTGGGAGCACATTGTATATGATTTTATGACTAATAATTCAACAAACTAGGCGACTCCAAATGGAATTACCCTCTATATGATTTCAGTGTACTTCCTTTGGTGCTTTAAGCATCTATAGTGACGTTCATATCATGAAAAATGAACAGCGTCACATGTTGTATCCTAAACTACTGAGTTAGAACTCAAGATGAAACTAAATGTTGTTGTCCTGTGGTTCCCTCTGCTGGTGGTGTAGCATATTTCACAACAAGTTACTTTTAAAAAAAAAAAAATAGTAATCAACGGACCATGGGCCAAAACAAACACATTTTCTGAAGTTTTGATGGTACATTTTTTTATTATGTTTTTTTTTTTACTATAGTTTCCATATTTTCTTCCTGTACTTCACTGAATGTATCTCATCCCCCTATATCCTGTTGTAATGCTATGATACTGGATCATACTTGACATTGACATAAGGCTATATTTATTAATTTGTGACGATGACGATGACGATGACGATGATGATGATGATGTTGATGATGGTGATGATATAAGAAGTTGGATATAGTATTATGAAGTTGTATATTTATTTGATACATTGCACTGCTGTCTGCAGATGATGGGTGATTGTTGAAAACCAACCAAGAGGCCTTTAGAAAATGTACAATACCTTAAACACAAAGTATTTTCTACTTGAAAGCAGTAAACCGTATCTAAAATGGATATTTACAGCCAAGTTGCCCTTAAAGTATTGCTTCATTCAGTGCACTGTCTTTCATTATATCCTCCATTTGTTTTACCACCACTTGTCCACATGCACCATTAATAAAGTAAAATTATTTCAATCCACTCACTGAACTCAGTGATCTTTGGGGGAACATATTAATAATGGATGCATTCTAATAAATAAAAAAGAATTTGTACCTTCAGCTTGGAACACTAGAGGACCTCAGAGAGTTGTTGTGTTTAACAGTTTGTTTTCACCCAGTTACATTAAAATGAGACAGATGAGTCTACTAGAAAGCCCTCAAACGTCTGTTGGGAACAATACAATGTGGAGATTTTCTTAGTCATCTGTCTGAAAATCAAAGCAGGGATTATACAGTCACAACACGCACGTCTTAAACTAAACCTCAACATTTCCAAAGCGTGACTATCAATGTTTATTTTCTTTTTACTGCTGTAATGAGCTCTTTAGCTTCAAGTTCTTAAAATCTGAAATGTTGATCTACAACATTAGTGTCTATGTTTACCACATGTAGTCGATATCCTCAACATCCTGATGAGAAGAAAATATATTCCCTTTTATTTAAAAAGGATACAGTTGATACAAGTTGCAATAGATGATTGTGATAAAATGTTGCCTATTGTTGCAAATTCGCGACAATAGGCATCAGGAGGTAAACTTTCATGACAGTGCTTGCCTCCCTGTTTACAAATGTTCCACCAAAACAGTTCTCTCTCCGTGTCACTATTTTGAGGGGACACCATTGCTGCATCCTTGGCTTATTGCCACCCATGATGAATATGTTTGGTTCAAATAAATACAAACAAGCCAAAGCACTTTTTCTCCTATAGCAGAATGATAATGAGGTGCAATTGGACCATTCTGTGCTGCAGAATGCATGTAGATTTCCATTCTTTACACTAACCTAGGTTTTTTTTATGTACTATTGATCCTCTCATCTCACTCATTAAAAAGCAAAAAATTGTATTTCAGATAATTTAAAACAATTCTTTCATCAAAGTGCACAATATCGCAGGATACAGTGTAATGCCCCAAAACTCAACTGACTTTTTTTTTTGTTTCTTGGTGAACAAATCATCTAAAAAGATAAGAAAAGGGTTAATGTGTATCTGCACACACACACAGACACACACACAGACACACACACACACACACACACATACATAACCTTTGCAGGTTGAGCAGCACACCTCTGAAAGTCAATCACTGTGGTATTTGCGAGTGAACGCTCTCTTTAAAGCCTCAGAACCCTGTTGTTATAGAGAGTTATGGCACGACTGGAAAGGTAAAGTGGTATTATTTCAAAAAGCTAAATCTCCAGTGAAAACAGGACCACACCCAAAATATGATCATGTGTAATTCCTGAAATAGAACTAAATGACGCTGCTAAGTGTTTGTCTGAGCTTTGGCAGCATTTGCAAGCAACATGAAGATCATCCAAATACGAAAAGTATGAACTTCTGCTCCACCTATACTGGAGGCTCTGAGATAAAAAGATTAAAGAGAAATGTGGTCAAAGAGCTGCTGTGGGATTTCACCTATTTTTTTTTTTTTAAATTAAGGATGTGAAGATGACTCACACATTTGTTTAATCTTGAGGTTTTGCTTTTAAATCTTTTAAAACATGTCAGATCCTCCAGCCAATAATGAAGATGCCCACCAGTACTATTATGGGGGAAATGGATATCCATGCCAGACTGGTGAATCATCAAAGACACTGCCATTGTTTATATGTGTGTGTGTTCAGACATGTTACCACTCTGTTATTAGAAAGTCAGTATTACCATCAGCTGCAGCTTTCTGTCTGCACTTCACAACGTTTCCTCTCCAAGTCAGTCGGATTTGTGAAAGTAAAGCAAAAAAAAGCAGTCTGGATCTCCTGGATATCTATTCTGCAAACACAACATGCAGCACATTATGATGTTTATTTGGAGTCAACAATGACACATCAGAGAGCAATGAAGAGCTGGAAGTTGCTGCTTTTGCAAACAAACGATCAAAAAGTGAGTTCTGTTCATCAGTTCATAATGTTAGTGCAAAATACGCACTGAACACGTTGTTTCTTTTGCAGATGTTATTTTTAAATACAAATGTCCAGCACATGTATTCCTCTCATTTTCACACTACAGTATTGGAGATTAAATTCTCACTGAGAAGTGTTGCGTGACTTCACATCAAAGATTTTGGACATTGTTTACAGTGAAATCATGCATCAGCTCTATATGTTTTCTCAAGCTGGCTGTTGAACTTCAGTAATGAGGCGACCCAAATGCAGCAGATGTTCTCAGGGAGGGTTTTAAAAGGTTGCATATGAGAACTTTAACTCAGAGGGTGAAGAATGGCAGATGGATGACCTGGAGAAGGGGAGCTCAAGACTCTGAGAGCAGGCAGGGTAGAGCAGGTGAGAAGAACAAGCATCTGAGCCGGCAGGGGATGGTGGTGGAGGGTGAAAAGCCCATGGAGAGGGTGGCAGAGGGTTTGATAGTAAGTGTGGCTGAAAATGAGTAAAGTAGGGAGATGGCTGGTTAGCGGATGAAGGAGAATCTAAAGTAGAAATGCTGTTTGTGCAGGGAAAACCGTTAGGATTGTGTTTGGCTACAACTGTGACTTACAGACAGCTGGAAGGAAAGATGAAGGTTTTTGAAGATCTGGAGCAGGAAGATATGGAAACACACACAAACACACAAACACACAAGGAAGCCAGAGGCGATACAGAGTAAAACTTGAGGCGAATTGCAGACCAGTACACATTTAACTTCTATGTGACTATTCTAATGCAACTGGAATGTGTGAGACTGTAAGGTTAGACATGGAAAAACACATTGGTATAAAAACATGATTTGTTTTGAGTCTAATGCCAGCCGAGTAGAACCGCAGCAGCTCACCTGCTGTAGTCACATTTTCTGTAATTCCAAAAGAACATAGACCAAACTACCATCATAATTTATTGGTTAACAGTTTATCTAAAATTTATTTAATGTTTTAACCTCTCTCTGTGATTAAAGAAATCTACTTTTCCACCTTCTGAGCATTCAGTGTTTTTTATACTTGAGTAAATTAAGTAGACATCACATGGTTGAGCATTGATCATCTTGAAACTGCAGTGTACTGATGACTGCCTCAAAAGCACTGATCAAGATTCAGAGATTTTCTGGGGTAACAAACCTGAGGAACCAGTCTCATTAACTTTTTTTTAGTGCTTCAACTTAGTAAAACAGTAAGCAAAAACCAAAAACTTACATGAATCCTGGTCTCCTGAGTAAAAGTCCTGATGCTGACTTACATCTTCCATGTCCTTACATGGTCTTTGTGGTGCTTTCAAACTGGAAAGAAAATTATGTTTCTTTTAAAATGTGAACAAGAATGCAATTTAGATCAATAGTGACGTCATTTTGGGGAAGCATGGTCGCAACGTGCAGGCTGGATTTTTTTGTATATTTGTTCTTCGTCATGATTGATTATAGCTCAAACATGAATGGCGAAATTACTCCAGCATTAGAATTTGCTGTGATGCAGCTTGGAATAGTTTCACAGTGTCTGTACAAAATCAAAGGTGAGCTGTGGTTCTGGCGAAAGGTTGACAGGATGGAGAGGAGAAGACTTCATATATCTGCACATAGAGGAAGCAATAGTGTGGAGTTACATTTAAGCCATTCCAAGGCGTGAAGAGGTTATTTTCATGTGAAAAATTCTAAATATGTAACGTCGATTCACAGGGATGAGTTTTTATGGGTTAAATAAATCACCACGGAGGGACTATAAAATGATTTATTGCATTCACTCCTCCAAAGCATCCCCTTTAGCCTTTCTTATGCATTTAAAACAGAGCATTTGACCTCAGACCTGTTCTGTATGATGTGTTCCTAGATAGAATATTCTTGCAAAAGAGAGTAATCCGTGAATATCACAGTAACGATTGAAGCACCAAACTTTGGCAATCCTCATTTGTTGGGTCCACAGACAGGGAGCGATTCAGCCCTACTTAGGAGTTTCTTTCTTTTCCTGCAGCTTCAACCTGTTGTCCTAAAATGCTACTTTTGCCTTATAAACTTTATACTCAGATATGCTCCCTGCTCACAGAGTAAGTGAATGTGAAATAGTTTATATATCAACCAGAAGTTGTCATTCAGCTTCACTGTACATGATATTTTCCATTATGTATCTGTTCAGCATTTGTGCAGAATACGTAACATCATGCACTGACCACAGCTTCAGCACAGAACAGCCCCCAAGTGTTGCCCCTCAGCTGGTTTTATTTCACACACAGATATATGAGATATGTTGGCACGGCATAGTTTCTTCTACACTCTATGATATATGCTTCTTGACTTTCATGCCCAGATTGGAGCCACTCTGGATTTCTGTATGTTATGAGGATGAATAAACACCAGCAGTCTGTTGACTAGAAACAAGGAGGAGCAGCTAGACTGGCTCTCAGCAAAGGTAAAAGGTTCTTCCTATCAGAACATGCAAAGCTCATAAAGTAACACGTTGTGCTTAATTTTTTTAACTGGTGCAAAAGCCAAAGTGTAAAAACAACAACTTGCAGCTTTATAGCTGCTGTTTTTGGGGTTAAGTAGTGGTCACTTTTTTATGATTGGAACCATAAACTTCATAAGGTCCTGGAGTGACCTAAAGCATGAAATCTATCGTCCTTTCAAATTAGCTCCAGTGTAGACATTCATCCAGAGTAATGAATTCTGAATACCTATATACCATTTTTCCATGAGTAGTGTGTGACAAATTATTGTAATTTTTGTGTTTCTGAATTAGCTCTTCCTGAGAAACCTGTTGATTTGGGGAACATCATATCTTTGCCTCATTTACCACCATCGTGCTGATATTTCAAGTATGAAAATAGAAAAGAGAAATGGTTTTATGGCACACATTTCAATTTTTCACAGAGATAAACCTTGACATTTGTTGACCACCACTGCCCACCAGACTTTGGTCACTCACACACAATCTGCATCCTGATGCAGATCTCAAGGATTCTCTTGTTAAATTATTTATTCTGATTCTGTAATATTTTCCTAATAAGCAGTTTTAATTTTATTGAGCATAATTCATTTATAGCGTTCCTTTACCAGTTCTTCTCCACTCTTCACTAACAACCTTCCTCTGTACTGGAGGTATGAGAGGAGGTCACTGTGCTATTTGTCACCTGGACAGGTGGTATTTGAGGAGAAAGCTGCAGGCGATTGAGGATCAAAACAAGAGAGGCTGGCTGTTCATCCGCCTCCTTCCTCTCCAGAAGGAGGTGAGACAGCCCATGAATTCCTGCCTTGTGATGAGGTAAGCCATTCCCCCTTCATGTCCCTGTGCCATGGCCAGATTCAGGGCAAAATTGTACTTCAGGGTAATTCTAAGCAAACACAAACCCTGAAGTTTGGCTCCGTCTCAGACAACACAAATATAAGCGGATTTGTCTTTTGTCACCAGGCAGCACTCAGACATGTATACACAGCCACAGACAAAAACACCACATCCACTCGCACAATAGCATGTTTAAAAAGGTAAAAGGGAAAATGACCCTTTACAGGAAGAAACATTACACTCCTCTGTAATCTCTCTTGTTCTCCATGCTGTCACACTCCTTCAAATCCAGTTAAATCAGCTTAGCATGTGCAGCAACCAGCAGAGGAGAAAAGAGAAAGGGGAGATCAGTGTCAATCACGGAATAAAGGCCAGAAGACAGACCTCACATGTCATCGTTCGGTCTCTTTGCATACCTCTCTTCATCTTTCAAATAACAGAAGCTTAAACACAGTGGGCAAAATGTTTTAAAGTCATCTTCCCATCCAGTATTAAGAGGTAAAAGTTAGCATTTCAAAAATAGAGATTTTTTATTGAGATTATCAAAGGTTATATTCAGAGGAAGAAAAAACATCATTTGGAGCTTCATAAAGACACTGTATAGATAATAGTTGTACCACAAGTAACCGAAACACATATGAAATGATGATGAACTTTTAAAAAAAATACCCAACTCCAACCCATTCCCTCATAAAACATGTTCACTCGAGTCGATAGCAGCCTGCTAGTAGGAGTTCATTTCAAATATTCCTGCCAACATTATCACATTTTTACCGTATGGGTCCTACTGCCTACTTCTCCAGATTCCGTGCTCCCATGAGGAGTGACAGATTGACAGAAATTGCTCTCTGATCACAGAAGAGTACGCTGGAAGTGTTATGATATCCTCTCACTGACATCTTCACTTGGCTGCACATCAGTGAAATCATACCATGTAGACATACAATCCTCTACAAACAGGATTCACATCATCTTTCTGCCATTTTTTTCAAGTGGATTTGCTGAGGATGCAAGTTGGTTTTTAGGTTTCGTGTTCACATACTCTTGTAGTAGCAGTAAAATCATATCTAGGAGATGATTGACACTGGCTGCAGAGGAAATTCATCACAAAGGTTGGAGTGTAACTGTCTTGCTCTGTTCTGCTCTAGCCAGAGAAATTCAGCAGCTCTTGGATTTCACCTTGTGCCCTCCAGTGAAACGTTTTTCACCGTTGTAACTTGGTTGGGATTAAGACAGACGGATGCACATGAGACTATTTGAAGGAGATGATTTTTAAGGGGGGAAATTATGTGCAAAGTACAAACTGTAGCAATTTAAACCACAAGTCATCTTGTCTCAATTGTCCTTTAACCAGCAGGGGCTAAAAAAAAAAGCAGTGTCAGGAGAATATACATTCTACTGCTGGAATGTGTTTTTATTAGTGCAGCATGGTTATGGTTTCAGTCTTGTTGGCTGCTTCAAAAGATCCAGAGCTGCACAACACATCTGCCTTGCACAGATTTCTTTAGACCTCTGTCTTTCTTCCTGCCTGCCTGTTTACACCAGCCTCCGTCTTTGTCTGTCTCTCTAAACGTACAAAGGAAACTGACTCACTGAGAGAATGAACGCGAATAATTACAGCGCCAGTCTGAACAACAAGTGTGTTTCCAAGACGTAAAAATGTTGAGAACACGTACAAATACCACTGAATGGTGAGAATATGCGTGTTATTTCCATTCCTTCGCTAACAAGAGTCAACATGAATAAGTGGTAATAATGTCACAGTGTTCTGCTCTCAGCGCTAGAGGGGTCTGAAAGAGCTCAGGAGGCAGCTTGTATCAAAATGTAATCCAGAGTCCAATAAATGCACTGAAATTTGTCTACGCGATACTGATGCAGACAGATTTACAACTTACAGCGAACACAGCCTCACAACACAGACATAATGTAGCCTAAGACACTGATATATGATATATAGAGAGTGTCAAACTTTACTCTGGATATCCAAGCACATGTTGATAAGTTGCAGTGTGGTTTATCGAAATAAAATGCATGAAATCAGAAGATAACTGCTAATTTAGCACCATGGAGTTTGGATGTGCGTGTGTTTCTATGGCAACAGTAAATAACCCACTAATAAGAGGTGACAGTGGGAAGCTGCTGTGTAAAGAATGGTTGCGTTTAATTTGTGTTGATGTGAATTATAGAGGTTGAGGTAGGTGGGGGTGGCAGTTTTTGGCAAGAAGATAATAGACTCAAAGTGTTGACTGAGTGAAGTAGACTACAAATTTTTATGAACAACAATATATACTCTGAAGAATATGTTTACCCTTTGAGAAAACTGATCCTTTGATTAAATCGGTAGGTTCACTAGCAAGGACCACATCATTGATTTGAAGCTTGATTGTTTACTGGATGCAAAGGATCATTATGTTGGTGATGACTGAGTTGAGCTGATGCGGTGTTGGGGGAAAGGTAGTAGGAGATCAGCTGCAGCTCTCGGGCCGGTGGACCCGCTAGGAAAAGGAGAAGACGGGAAAAGGAGGCAGAAGTATAGGGAGGGTGGGTGGGGCACGAGAAGGGAGAACGAACAAGTGGGAAGGGCAGAACAATATATATAGGCATACAATTGAGGTGTGGTCCAGCTACTGAACCACAGCTAAAAAAATTTTTTTATCTCCGTTAATTGTTCTGTGTTTAAAATAGCTTTAACTTAGATTTGAATTTACGTTTCATGAAAAATTTGGGGAATTTATTTGACATACCAAGAAATATTTTTTTGTGTATATCACTTGCTCGGAGTGGTAAGAACCAATCGTATAATAATCTTTTCACATTAGCATGCTTTTAATACCTCAAATGCTAATGGGACAGAGGATAGCCAGGGATCTTGGTGAAACTGTGATGTTCTATTTCTGGTAGCATGGGAAAATGTGCTTTTTTCCTGCTATTTGGTTAAGCCTTGGGCCTAATCTCTTGTTCACATTTGAGCAATGACACTGCTATGATCCTGCCTCAAACTCTTTGCTTCCAACATGTAATCATGTCTGCACTACTAAAGCAGCATCCTGATCTTGCGACAGTAGTTTTTTTCCAACACCTGACGTCATCAGTACAAATGTGAAGTGTGTGATATTGACAGAACATGTTTCTTCACATAATGCATTTCTACATGTTTCAGTAGAAGAAGGACTGTTGTCAATAATACAATTCCTGCTGCCCAGATTCCATTCAGCTGATTATTTTCAGTGGCTAGTTTATTTTGGTATGTCATGCATTGAACAGAATGCACTGAGATGTTATTTTGTGTAAGTAATCAAGTTCAATGTGCCGATCCAAGCTGGCCACATGAGATCTCACAAAGCTAAATGACAGACAATATTTATAGGAGCCTGTGCATGCTTATGTGTATATGTGTTACCATTATTTGGTTTCTGGTGTTAATTGGTTCCAGCTCTCTGGATTACTGCTCACATCTGTTCTTTTGCTCAGTGAAACAAAATGGCTCTGCAGTCTGATTATCAGGCAGCATTTAATAACGTTCTACAGAAGGTATCTCAGTGACTCACACGTTACAACCTGAGGCTACTAGTTTATTATTATTTATCTGATATGAGATAAAGTCAGGCTATTTTATTTGATTAAAACAGGTGATGCAAAATAAAATAAAGACCTTGCATAGAGGTTAGAGAAATATTCTGTTTTTCCACTGAAGTCTGTTGTCTTTGGTTTAAAGATCGCCTCCAGTGAAAATCATTTTCCTTTGCCTTGTTTCCTCTCTGTATAGTGTTTTCATGTGCTAGAAGACACATTATGAGTGAAATAAGCAGTCAACACATGACTGAGCATTTCTGCCTTGAAACCACAGTGTTCTGGTGACAATTCTAAAAAACACTGATTCAGACTTCGGTGGTTTCATATATTACAAACCAAAAGAACCAGTCCTGTCAGCTTGCAGAGTGGACTGTCTGTATCCTTCTTCTTCTTCTTCCTAATCAATTTCAGGATTGAGCACATGTGGCTAAGCTACTCCAATATAACTTGGCATTGTGTAGCACTGAATAGTTTCACAGTGTTTGAGCAGAGTGCAGCAGGTGGGATGGCAGGGCCAGGATAGAGAGTTGAGAACTAGATCTGCACATTATAGAAGAAGCAAATGTGTAGAGCTACATTCACGCCATTTTCATAGCAGTCTGACTCACTGGATGAAGACTGCAAAAATAATACTGATACTGGCGACACATTTCACACAGCTTTCTCCTCCGCTTCCACTATCTACATGCTGCTGTTTTTAAAATCACTTTCTCCACCTCCAACCAGCATCTATATGGCTAAATAGTTTAAAGTTTTGCCAAGGATTTGGGTTGTGCAATACAACTGCATGCAAATGTTCCACCAAAAAAAAAGCCCACTATTTTGAGTGGAGGGCTGCACAGTGGTGTAGTGGTTAGCACTTTCGCCTTGCAGCGAGAAGATCCCTGGTTCGCGTCCCGGCTTTCCCGGGATCTTTCTGCATGGAGTTTGCATGTTCTCCCTGTGCATGCGTGGGTTTTCTCCGGGTACTCCGGCTTCCTCCCACAGTCCAAAAATATGCTGAGGTTAATTGATCATTCTAAATTGCCCGTAGGTGTGAATGTGAGAGTGATTGTTTGTCTATATATGTAGCCCTGCGACAGACTGGCAACCTGTCTAGGGTGTCCCCTGCCTTCAACCGAGTCAGCTGGGATAGACTCCAGCCCCCCCCCCCCGCGACCCTAGTGAGGATTAAGTGGTGTATAGATAATGGATGGATGGATGGATTTTCAGTGGACACCTTTTCTGCATCCTTCACTGAACTCCACCCAAGATGACTGGTTTTAAGAAATACAAACAGCTTTTATTACTCTGTAGCAGAACAATAATGAGGTGCAGGCACACTACATCTAAGTCATTTTAGGGCATGAAGGAAGTATTTTCACGGAAAACAACAATTTATAAATAGAAAAATAAACTGATTCACGTAATAAGTAAAATCTCTCGTCCCTACAGTAAAATATGGGTCAGTAGATGTTCATGTTATTCTGTTATTGACCTTCTACCAAGTAGGCATCATTGGTGTAGCACTGGACAAACAGGTGTAAAGAAATGTTCAGTTTCTGAGGCTGATTCGTGTTGGATTAATTCAAGATGTGGTTGCACAATTTTGAAAAAAACAATCAAATAACACAACAACAAACTGACCTAAATAATACAAGTAGCTGTAATGTGTGAAACTTTTTCTGATGATTGGTGCGCCTTACTTTTATTTATTTATTTATTTATTTATTTATTTTTTGCCAATGTCCGGTAGGCCACCATAAACCATGTGATCCGGCCGTAGCTAAAGTCACGCAGCGTAAAATCACGTGACCCCAGGTGTCCCGTCTCACCTGGAGAATGCAACAGAGACGTTAGCGTGATGTTTCAGCTTCACATGGTTACATCATAGGTTTCATGCAGTCAGCAGCAGGGAGGGACAAGAGGCAATCAGAGTGAAGCTGGGGGGAAAAAAAGCCGAGCAGAAAGGGAGAGCTCAGAACTCCCCTTCAGGCATCCGAACAAGTCTGGACTGTTCTGCTGCTGCTTGTGTTCCACCAACGCCAACCGAGGCAGCCTGGGGAACCAGAAACAGCGTTCCCACTCTTCTCAGACCCCTGCAGGGATGCAGCGACTGGAGGTGGGTGTTTGAGCCGCAGCGGATGACCGTGGCGTTTGGTTTGTGCTTTTTCAAGTTGTGACGCTGGACTCCGACGACTGAGCGGCCGCTGACTGCACGGAGAGTCTGGGCTGGATATGCCACAGGTGGAGAGGTGTGGAGCGGCAGGTTGTGGCCCGGAGCACGGAGCAGAGATCCGCAGGTAAGATGAGGCTCGGGCGGGCTGATGGGAGTGTTGAGCCTCTTTATCAGTGTACAGTGATGTGCAGTTTGCAAGATGCATTGCAGGCTGCACAATCCGCACGTCTTAATGTTGTGTCCATCTGCAGGGCCCCGATCAGCTTTGAATATTCATCCAATAACTCTGACCAATAACTAGTGTACCGCTCCTTGGATTATTACTTTCCCTGCAGCAATAAACCTTGACCTTGAACAAGGCCAGGCAAAAATAATAAAATAAAATCATCATCTCATTTTTACCTTTTCTGAAATGAAACTGGAATAAAGAATCTGCTGCTGAGTGGTTCAAATAATCAACATCTGGCAGCAGATCACTCAGGGTGATTAGACTACAAACAAACCATTGCATTTTTGAATGAAAGAATGTCAAAGGGAAAAAAGAACTTGCAAAACCTCCCTGCATTAGTCTTCAGGACATGACTGACCTCAGCTGAACTTTAGTGAGAGAGCATTGCACCATGATGCTGCACAGAGAAAGAGAATCTCACTCCTCCACTTCCTCCTCTGCCTTTGTGTCTTGATTAGTTTCAAATTGTCTGTTCAACATCTGAGGGCATTCATGTCTTTGCTGTGGTTTGGCTCACACAACACTGGAAAAATCCCCTGAAATATCAGGATAAAAAAAAAACTGTCTCAAAATCATTTTGGACAAATGATTAGACTTTTCCGTTCTGCCTCACCTTCACCCTCCCACATTCCCAGATTTACTGCACTCTTGCAGCCCTGCTTGGTGAAGTTTGTGGCGTGCCACAGTGTTGGTGGATGGATCTGAACTCTGTGTCTGTTGAGGATTGGTGCTGCTGCTGGTTACTGTGCGTGTTTGATGTGTTTACTGGGGAACATTTTGTGTTGCCCACACTTGAGGTTTAAGAAGAGAACATTACTTTCAGATACTCATAAGAGGGATACTTTAAGCAGTTAGTACATGTGTTTAGGTCGCTCTTTTTCTGTGTTTGTGTTGGACTAAACCTGCTATAAGCCAGGAGAATCTGACTTGTCTGTGTCCATTCACCTCAATGAACAAGGAGAATAACCCTTGATGATGAATGCAGTCATTTCCCTGATTTAATCCATCTGGCTTCTGTAAATAGTAATATAAAGCTTGTGAAATACTTAAAAAGGAAGATCAAATCAGAGCTCATCTTGAAACTTGTTCCAACAAGGGGTCATGCTGTTTTTTTTAGTACTTTCGTTTAGTTGGCTTAAGGAACCCATTATTTTCAGAAGTGAGAGATGTACTTGTCCTGAGAGGTCAAATGTGACTGGATCAATCTCTCATGTTTTAGACTCCCGTATGGTCTCTGAACAGGTTTTTCTGTTCTTGAAAGCAGCAGCTTTTGGGTACCAAGAACACAAAATCCTGGTGTGTGAGCATTTTTGCAGCAGGCTTAGGTAATTTGCTGTGACATCTCACCCTCCTTTGACCCCTCCATCCTCTTGTCCACTCCTGTCACTCTCTGTCCCCCGGACCAGTGTTATAGCGATGGAGCCCGGCTCTTACACAATCCTGTACTCTGTCACATTGCAGTGGCCTGTGGCCTGCCGCCCCCCTGGGAGAATGGCATCTCTACCAAACCACAACTCTGTGATCCTGCCTGAGCTGAGCTTTTAGAAAGCACAGTCAAGCCTCTGTACAGCTCCCACAAGAGGTTTAGGGATGAGTCTTAAACTCTTTTCATCCCTTTTAAAGTCTTTTTTCTTCCTCTGTCAATGCCCTTGCATGCACATTGTTTTTGTCCCATTAAGTCCCCACTTGAATGCTTGTTAAGAGGACTTTGACAAGCACTTTGCTGTTGTGACTTTGACCTTTTAACCCACTTCATTGGTTTAATTTCCCAGGTGGCCTGTAGAAGGCGTGGCCATGTCCGTAAGCCAGTTACCCATACTTATAAAATTCCAGGTGTGGAAGCGAGACTATAAATTAACTTAATATAGGCTTGATGAATATGTTTACTTCCTCATTCTGTAAGAAAAAAAGGGAGTTTACCAAGGACACTCCCACATTTGGCACCTGGTCTGGTAATAATTACTAGAGAATATATACCATCAGGACTGTATGTGCACACAGATTAGATAAGTGCCTGAAAATAGCATTGGGTTTGTGGGTGCATTGTGGAAGTTACAGGAAAACGAAGAAAGGAGTAGAAGTTCGTTACTTGCTTCCGGTGCTTTCAAAGTTTGCTGCCGCTTTTAGTCATCAGCTGGTCTTTTATTGCCCCGCCGATCATTAATGTCTTATAATTATATTCTGTTAACCTAGCCAACTACTTCAGAAATGGCTGGAGATATATACTGTGGTCGCAACACCTGGCTTACGTAACCAGAAATAAAGATAGTTTCATTAGATTTCATACAGGAAAGAGGAAAATAACATGAAAGTTAAGCAAGCTGGTGCGGTTTGACAGGCGTTAATTGTACATCATTTCTTTTTATATGTTTAGGAATCTTAAAATATATCCTTTGAGTCTTGAAAAGGGAAAGGGGGCTTACATTTGGAACGTATTAAGCTTTATATCCGTACTGCGTGTGTGCAACAAAAAAGCTGAAACTGTTGGGTTTGTGGGATCGACATCTTTCTGAGGGTACAACCATTTATGGGTAATTATGAGCTTCTGGCTTCAGGCGGCGTCTGAAAGTTTGAAAGAGGACAAGACCAATAAATTCTGGCATCTAGTTACAGTTATAAATTAAGTTTGAGTTCAATTTATCATTGTTTTTCTTTACAATTTTGATGCACAGTATGTACTGTATTAAATATATGAGAACAGACAAGCATTAATTTGGAAAAAAATAGTCCTTGTGTCTGTAAAGCAAATGCATTATAGTAACAGTGTCTAGAATGATGTTTTTACACCTCTGTGCTTGATTAAACCAACAAGATATAGCATGTCTAACTAGTGAGCTTTGGAGGTGCTTATAGGTGAACTTTGTTACCTTCAGATTGTTCCAGGCTACAATAGATGTTTGTCTTAGTTTCTAGTCTTTATGCTAAGCTTTCAGTTGCTGGTATTATTTTTAATCTTAATGAACAGACATAAAAGTTATATTGACCTTGTTATCTAAAGCACAAGTAATTAGAAAGCTTATATTCCTTCAAAAGGCAACAGATTCAGTGCATGATGAGGATGGATAATGATTGTTGAGGCTGTAATAGTTATTATAGATGCAATAATGTCTTTAAAGCTGGTACTACAACAAAGTGGAAGACCTTTAAAGAGCCCAGACTAAGCTTTTTCAGATTTTTCTTTTGCTTCCATGTGTTAATCAACTGCTTTCTATGCATGGAAAATGCAAACTCAAAGTGCACGCTCGAGCCTCATGGTTCATTGTTTCCACATTGGCATTGCAATAGGATCATATGCAATAGTCACAATGCAGTAAGTGTAATGTGAACTGAGGGATATTACCTTGAACCATTTTTTTGCTGCTTGGTATAAAATGAAAAGCAGCAAGGTTCTCATTTTCAGTTTTTCCTTAACTTTATTTAAAAGGCACAGTATTTGACATGAAGACTGTGTGCAAAGTACAAAGAGTGAGGAACAGGAGGGAAACACTGACGAGGAAGAACTGGTTGCAAAAAGAAACACAACATCAGTTGTATGGAAATATTTCAGTTACAGAAAAGACCTTTGGAGTGCCTGGCAATCGTTGCCACTACATGAGGCAACACGACTAATTTGTTTCACCATTTAAATCAGCATCACAAAGCTCTGTGTTGCTTTTGCCAGTGTTACATCATTTAAGAAAAGTTCTAAATGGCAGAGACGTTTCACTAATAGGGATTAAACTAATTAATTGTTTCACTTTGCAAAAGGCATTACACTAATTAATAGAGCTACTAAGGAGGCTGTCAAGACTATACAAGCTGTATTTGACACCATCAAGCACCTATTTTTCTCAAGTTGCCATCCCAGAGCTGTATCAAGAATGCAAAGCACAAGTTGAAACAGAGCTACTCCAAGTGAAATATCATGTAGTTACAACTGGCTTGTGGTCCAACCAGACTTTAGAGCCCGACATAAGCCTTATTGTGCGTTTTATGAAAGAGACTTTCCAACTGAAAAGTTGCTACTCGGTACGGATGTCAAGTTTTTATGCCCCAATCTGACCCAAATCATCTAATATTTAGTATCTGCTGATACCACGTTCCTTGATTATACACACTTCAAGTATTTTATTGTTATTAAAATCAACCCACTGTATTTCCTTCAAAACTGAAAAACTCTGTGATGCATTTAGGGAAAAAAGCACTGTGTTCAAGCTGTTTCTTAATGTGATATAGGTGGTCATGAACTTTCTTGCAAACCTCTAGTAGGGCACTGTCTGAAATGTCATGTCTGGAGGGTCGGGTGTTCTGTGTTTTCTTGTCAGAAACTGTATTTTAGATTAGCAGTAGTACCTGGTTGTTTCACCAGGTGGAGCCTCTTCCTGTTAAATACTATAATACTGGATGAGAGGAGCAATGACTGCTTAGGACCGCAATGTCACAGTTCAGTGAACATGATGAAGGCTGCCGCTTTGAGGAGGTGGACCAGGCTGCGGCACTTTGGCCACTGATGGTATCTTGTAGTTGGTAAGTTATACTCATGCTATTTTCACTGAGATGTTTTTCAATATATATTTGGAGAAAAACTAAATATAATGCTAGACATTGTGCAGTCCTATTCCATGCCAAATTAAATTTTTCTCATATGTACTGTAGGTCATGCTTTTCATCTGTTACTTATTGACATCACCATGTAACACATAGCAGCCTGTTTGACAGACCTTTAATGAATGAGCAGCTTCCTCTGTCTGCCATCATTTTGTCACTGGATCTGCTTGCATTAGAGCTATATGTTTCTGCTTGTTCTTATAGATATGGAGGATACAGTAGATAGCCAGTGTTGCCTCACTTTCATCAGGCAAGCTGAACAATCAGAGCAGACTTGGCTTTTCTAGAGGGTGACCTGAAAAAGACAGGAGCTAAAATTGAGCATTTTGGACAGACGGTGGGAAAAGGTTCTGTGGCTATGTACAGAATGTGAAAAACAATGTGTTTTTGGAACATGAAAGCAGCTAAACATATACCTCAGAAATAATGCTGCAAATAAATAAATAAACCCGTAAATGTGAAGAATATGGGCTCTTTAATGTAGTTTACTGTGTGCTGTGACAGTTATCAGGTCTGTCAGCGTGTATCAACAACAGCTGTCTGTCATGTGGTCTTGTTCTGACGCAGCTCCCTAACGTCTGGTTTCTGTCAGTGTTCCAACAAAACGCTCAACAATGAAATCTACCAAATTCCATATGATGTGGATTCCTTAACATTCCTATACAGGCTCTGAAAATCACTTCTGTCTGTTGCTGCCCTGCTGATCCCCCAAGTACATTTGATTTCGTTCACCTAAATGGTTTCTTATGGTTTTGTTCATGGCATATGTTTATTTAAGCTACTGTAGCCCTACAGAGTAGGTTAGAGGTTTTGATCTTTGGCTAAGCAGCTGTTGGCTATTTACTGTAGCATCTGCGTCCGTGCATAGCTGTTATTAAAAGGTGAATCTTGTTTGGATTTCCCTAATGGATTTTTTTTTCCTTCACCTGATGAAAGCTCATTGCAATGATCTGACACTGGTAGTTGTGGATATAAGTTGTGAGCAGAAGATGGTGACAGTGTGGCATAGGGCTGACAGTGTTCAGACAGAAAAACGTTATCTCCAAGAACAACAAAGGTCCGTTGCACGATTTCAAAATGGTACGTATTGTTCATCTGGCATCTGCATTCCAGACATACAATAACCAAAGACAGATACAGAGAAATCAGAACTTCAAAATACTTCATGTTCACACACTAAGAGTTGTGAAGTTTGAGGGTGAAATGGGGACATGTCGTGAAGTGAAAAGGTCTTTCTGACCAAAGCACCTTTGTTTGTCTGTCCTTAACTGCGAATAGGACTGGTAGATGTGATGAATGATACAGCCTGATAGAGCACTGGATTCTTGGTTTGTGTTTCTCTTAATATATTTTTATGTCTTTGCGTAACATGCATAGAACATATGAAGGAACTCTGTATAGTGTAAATGACACACAAAAGTCTGTTTTTAATGCAGGGTTCAGGACTAGCAAAATACATAGTTTATCTCTATCATACAGGAGATGTTGTTTAAAGTTTGTCCGTTTTGTCAGATCAGCTTGCAGTGAGATCTTGTGAGCCTTGTTGCCATTTTTATTTACCTCAGTCATTTGCTCACCAGTTTTAAGCTCCTTTTTTTAGTTTCCCCACATACCGCAGTAATGTCAAAAAGAAAAACTTCAATCTGTGGTTTAACTCCTGAAATCACAATTACTGAGTATAAATGATGGGAGAGTCATCTAATAAAAGAAAACTAGGATGACTATAACTGCCAGAAATTGATTTTATATTGTCATATTGTAGTTTATTAATTAATTATTCTGATAGTTATTTGTGGATTGTTAGCACAGTTTAATAATAATTATGATAACTGTGATGGTATTTTATCTGGCATCAGCTCTAATATCATCATCCATGGAACTACTAAGGCCTCAGAAATCACCAGGGAGAAACACAGGATAGATTTCTAATTGATTACCTGAAAACCATGTTATATTGGGAAGGGCAAACTGGGACTAGAAAGAATTGTATTTGTTTTTCTGTGTTATTTGTGAACGTATGACGCTGTCATAGATAGAGCCCAAGTGATGCTGGATTTTCGGAGCCGATGGCGATAAATACTCTGCTACATGTGCTGTAGACAGCTGTTAACAATGGAGTCAGAATGGGAATAACTATGGGATAACACCATTTCTAAATCACCTCAAACATTTTATGTCTCTATTATAAATTGGACAACATATATGCTGATACTGATGTATCTGTCAGGCCCCAGTTATAGATGACAAACTTTATGATTTAATGGTCATTCATAATAGGAATGATATTAATGAATTAACCTTTATGGAGGTGACTATTTGAAGCCATTTTAAACAGCAATATATCAAACAGGTAAAAGCCTTAGTGGTGGGTCGTACGGTGCAGTAGATAGTAAGCAGAAGAACCAGTGCTGTAGAAATACATGTGTGGACCATTTAATTGGCCAGTAGAGAGAGCACAGTTATCTAGAAATGCATTTAGATGGCATTCAGATCAGCTACGCTCTAATAACTTCATGTTTCTTGCTCCAATTTAACTTGCAATACAGACTTCAGGTTTGGTTTTCAATTAAAAGCTCTGAAAGTGTGACATGCAGGCAGAACTTAGACCTGCATCAGACTGATCTAATAAAAGAGACTTCAGTCAGAGTAACCAAACATGTTGAAAGTGATGAGGCTGGCAGGCAGGATATCAAAGATGCAAGGTGGGCCAGAACAGGTACAGGCAAGAACAATGACTAGAACTGTAAGGAAACGGAGAGAGTCTGACAAATAACAGGGCTGAAGTAAGTTCAAAATATGCTGAGGAACATATGACTAATTGGATGCAGCTGAACAGGAAGATGCCAACATCAGGCCACCAGCAGAAACTGGGGATGACTAGTAAGTAGCTGAGGGATGGAAACATTTTATCTAACAAGAGATCTTTAGAGCACAGAGACTAATATGAAGTGGAGACACAACAGGAGGAAAAGCAGGAGTTGTTTAAACAAAGACGACAGATTCTGCAAGATCGTATGTATATGTAATTCTTATATCTTACCATATTATATATGATATTGTGTCTAGATAATTGGAATCATATTTGACTACTGATTAATAGACTGATAGAACTAATAACAGGGAAATAACCAGTAGAACGTCTTAATTTTGTGATTTCTTTGTTAAAAGAGTTTACAGTTTTATGTGCCCTTTGTGTGTCCAGGTTGTGAAGATGTGGAGCTGGGTTTTCACTGTGACTGTCCTGTTTTCCTCCATCAAACAGGCTACAGCTCAGGGTAAAATATATGTTCTGTCACTGTCCCTCTACTATCACACCGCCGCAATAGACCAAATATTTTGTGGTTTTCTTATTGTGCGTAAAGTATCTCTATTCTTTGTGTGCTCACTGTGCAGGCAGATGTAATAATGTACAGGCAGCAGATATTGTCTTTCTGGTGGATGGATCCTCCAGTATCGGCCGAGCAAACTTCGTGCAGGTGAAGGGCTTCATGGCTGGAATTGTAAAGCCATTTGCCGGCTCCGTCAGCAATTCAGGGATTCGGTTTGGGGCCATACAGTACAGCGACACCTCAAGGTAAATGACAAAACAATATTTCCCTCTTTACTTTGCTGCAGGAGCAGAATTACAGTCTATTAATGCACTTTCCTTTGTCTCCAGGGTTGAGTTCACCTTCACTACCTACCTGAATGGCACTGAATTAGTCAACGCTGTACAGAATCTAAACTATAAAGGAGGAAACACAAGAACTGGTGCTGGACTCAAGTTTGTCGCCGATAACTTCTTCAACCCTGCATCCAGTCGGGATGTCCCAAAGGTCTAAGGAGCAGCAATTTAGACATATTTAATAATAATACTACAGCGTAATTAACCTTGCATGTTGCTAATTCTTCTTGTGGTTCTTTGTTAACTTGCAGATCACCATCCTGATCACTGATGGGAAGTCACAGGACAGTGTGCAGGAACCAGCACAGAAGCTACGGAGTCAGGGAGTGCATGTATTTGCAGTCGGTAGGCATCGTGTCTACAGTCTCTCCTCTTTTATTCAGAGTAGTTTGGAAATATTTTAGATGCTTATGAACAGGTGTGATTTCTATTTGTCTGCCATTTTTTTGGTGTTTGTTAGGCATTAAGAGTGCAGACAGGAATGAATTATCTCAGATCTCCTCCCAGCCCAGCAATGATTTCACCTCCTTTGTTGGAGACTTCAAACTGCTGAACACACTTCTTCCTCTTGTGAGCCCTCGAGTGTGTTCAAAAGCAGGAGGAGTCTATGCCAGTGATGGTATGTTTCGATTTAATATCAGTATAATAAAGATTACACAGTCACAACTGTGTGCAGCTGATATTTTAGACTGTAAAGGTGCATTTAACTTTTTCCATGTCTCATTCTGCTTCCACCTTCACCTTCACCTTCACCTTCACCTTCACCTTCACCTTCACCTCTCCTCTCCTCTCCTCTCCTCTCCTCTCCTCTCCTCTCCTCTCCTCTCCTCTCCTCTCCTCTCCTCTCCTCTCCTCTCCTCTCCTCTCCTCTCCTCTCCTCTCCTCTCCTCTCCTCTCCTCCTCTCAGAGGCCTTCTCTGGTCCATCCAACATCCAGTTCACAGGCCAGACGTCCGACTCTCTGAGATTTCGCTGGAGTGCAGCAGATGGACCTGTCAGTGGTTATGTGGTCCAATATGTGCCACTCTCTGGCCTCGGTCAGCCAATCACAGCAGAGCTACGTCAGGTGAGTCCAGTCGTTTCAGGATATTGTTTTCACAGATGGAAATGCACTGCAGCACTTGCATATAAGCCTACATTGAAGTAGTTAATTGCAGTTGTGGGAGCCAAAATCAACCTCGCTTTGCTAGAGAAACATGTGGATTCAGGCTGAGTATAAACATGTTCAATGGGTGGATCTTCCTCATGTAGACACTGTAGAGATTAAAGTGTGGCAAAGCAAAGACTGAAATTCTTTTCTGTGTACATTGGCAGGCATGACAAAGATAAAAGAATCCCATAGCTTCACTATATTTTCAGTTGCAGACTTTGCAAATACTTGTTTTAGGTATGACTCTTTAAAAAGACAACCTGTGACCTGTTCTGCAGGAGACTGTTTCTTCGAGTCAGAGGACCTTCACTGCACGAGAATTGAGGTCAGGAACAGACTATTTGGTAACTGTCATCGCACAGTATCCTAACAGCGTGGGAGAGTCTGCTTCTGCCAAGCAACGAACCAGTTAGTAAAAAGTGATAGACTTCAATGTCAACTGAGAGACATTTAAAAAAAACAAAACAAAAAAAAAAAAACGCTAATGCAGCCTCTCTCATGCATCTCCCATATCTTGTTTTTTTCCCTCATAAAGGGTCATTGCCAGGTGTCTCCAGTCTACGGTTGGTCCAGGCAGGCTTCTTCTCTCTGTCTGTGGGCTGGGATGAGCCTTCATCTCCTGTCCAGGGCTACAGACTCACGTATGGCCCACGAGGTCAGGCACATGAATATCTCTGTTCCTATTTTCTGTGTGTCTGACTTTCTGATTTAGTACAGGACATGTGCAAAATATTCTCTTCACAGAAAATCAAAGTACAGCATCAGCTACTATTAGCAGAGTGAAGGATTACAATGAAGATGAAGTGAGAAAAGAAGCTACTCTGACATTTAACTTGTTGGTGGCAAGTTGGAACCATGCCAGGAATGTGTAGCAGTCTGGGTTGAGCATGATGAACATAAACCTCTGTAACAACTAACTTCCCCCAGGCACAGGCTGTCAGTAAAGATTTTTATTGCCCAGTCATTACCTAAAATATCAAATACATTTTATCATCACTGGTTGTGAAATTAGGCAGACCAAGAAAACCTTTACTTATGTCATGGATTGTCAGTAATTTTGTGCTTACACTTCTCGAGACAGGGTGTGTCGGGAGGTCTGGATGCGTACGCCATGATTCAAGAGAGAAAAGTGGCCCCTGAGGGCTGATAGAGATATAGATCTCTGCCAACGAACATGTGGCAGGAGTGCCAGTCTCTGTTTCTCACGCTGAGTTCCTCTTTGACTAGTTAGGCTGCCACGTGTAAGAGAGAGTATTTAAATGAGGACAGTGTATATCCTGTAATGACAGGTGTGATGTTTCTACCTGTTTCTGTGCCTTCCAGCTCCAGCCGAGTGTGCACGTTTGGCACCGATAATTCAAACAAACACCTACATACGGGACGTGCACGCACACAAACTGTGCGCGGTCTCTCAAAGCTCAAGGCTTATCAAGCTAATTGCATTTGAAGACAGTTTATAAAATTGTGAACAAACTTCTGCACCTTGCTGTCAGCTAGTTCTCTCAAACTTTTGCACCAAACTTTGTACTTGCTCTTAGATACTAATTGGTCTTGTGCATGTTCCTCCCTGTTTCTTTGTCCTCTCTGTTATTTGGCTGGACGAGTAGGTCAACCAGCCACTCAGCTGTTGGAGCAGTCACTGTCTGCAGACTCCACATCTGTCACCTTGGAGTCACTTCAGCCCGACACAGAGTATGTGATCAGCCTGTACCCCCTGTTCCCCCGAAACTCTGCATCCCCATCTGTCCTGAACGCCCGCACATGTGAGTCCTTTCTGTGGTTCGTTATTAGTAGCTTTGGTCCTGTGTAGATACTGCTGTTATACTGTACTTTTGCTATTGCATAGATACACAAAATGATGCTATGTAATGGTAAGAGATTGACCCAGTATTTGTACTTGACAGAGTGCATATTTGTGATCCTGTCTCCTTGTGGTGGTAATTAACAAATGACTGCACATATTGTCCGCATGTGTCTCCCTTCATGTTTTTGCTTGTGTCAGTGCGCCTCGAGGCCGTGCAGCAGTTGTCAGTGGAGACGGTGTCAGAGGGCAGCGTTCGAGTGCGATGGAGAGGCGTCAGCGGTGCACGAGCCTACCGTCTGGTCTGGGGACCTTTTACCGGTCAGCACAAAGGATATCATCTAACAGCATCTTTCATTTCTTATCGTCACAAATGAGCACAAGTATCTCATTATGTTTCTGTTTTTCTGCTCTCTAAGGTCGTAATGTCGAGACTGTGGAGGTTGCCGGTGACAGTGAGTTCTACACTTTGTCCAGGCTGCAGCCGGACACCGAGTACATCGTCACCATCATCCCGCTGTATGAAGGCAACACCGAGGGCCCCGTAGCAACAGCCAGGTTCAAGATCGGTAGGTCTGCGTTCATTAGTTCACCACACCACCAAACATCTCACTGCTGAATGAGATTATAACTTAGTGTCCTGTTGCACTTCTTAAATTAGCAACTGTAGTAAAAGAAAGCCCTTTGAAAATGTTCTTGCGCTCTGTTGTGTGCTGCCAAGAACAGAGACAGGAAGCAGAGGGAACAAAAAACAGAGATAGAAAAGATGGCCAGAAATTTTCCCTGCTGTTTGTCTCTCCTAAAGAGCCTCCACATGTTACTGTTTAGGTCTGTTTAGGGAACATTTCTTGCACACCTACACACATACTACACACCCACACACACACACGCACACACGCACACACGCACACACACGCACGCACGCACGCACGCACGCACGCACGCACACAGACACACACACCATCTGTCTTTCGTGAGTAATGCCCATATGGTGTCACTTCAGTCGGACTGGTGTTATTTGAATAAATGTTGAGTCACTGCAGGGCCACTGTACTGAACGGATAGCTGGCAGGAATGAAAACCTGTGTGGCTTCATTCTGCGATCAAAGAAGTGAGATGTATATGGTGCTTTACATACTGTACACCACGATAACAAACTCTGGCTGAATGTTTTCCTGACTTGTTTGTTCCTCTGTAAACCAGTAAAGTTGCAACTATTCGTTGTGTTTGCATGTGGTTTGTGATTTACAAGACCATCCTTTGTAATCATGAAGAGATGTAGAAAATGTTTACTTCTGGGTTTTTAGCGAGGACCACATTGGATGAAGGGCTTATATTTATTTACAGTTATATTAATACACCATTGACGGTTATTAATCTTCTCGAGTCCGAGCAGTTTCTGGGTGTTTTTTGCTCATTTGACAGTCACATTTTTAATTACTTTGGCCTCATTTGTCACTGTAACAAAGTTCTGCACCTCTATGGAAACAGCACAACCATCACTAGAAGTAGACATAATCACAGAATTTTTTTTCTGCCATATAACCAAGTTACCAAGACGGAAAAAAAGACTGTACATACAACAGCTATTTCACTACTTATATTTTTAATTTGTTGCCTCCTGTGTGGTCTGGGTAGACACAACCGGCAGTAAGGTCTAAGAGTCCCTGAACTGTTGTTTATTTTTGGTAAATTTTTCAATAAGAAATGTGCAATAAAGTGATTTTGATAATATAATTACGATATTATTCTTAGATTTGGTTATGTGTTTCGAATGATTGACATGTCACACGTGATGAGTTCCATTGGAAAGTTGAAAATCTGACAATTCTTTCAGTTTTAAAAGTTTCTAGTAGTGATAAATAGTGTAATTTTGACATTTTTTAATATGAAACCTTGCCTTTCCAATCTGCTGGCAAGTCTGATGTCAGGAAATAAACATAACATTAAAATGATTTGGTAGCTCAATGCGCATCCCTCTCTAGTCTGTCTTACTGACAGAGCTGAGCTGGACATTTGTTGGTTTGTCTGTGTCTTGAGTGCTTGAAGTCCACTTTCGGTGCTGTGTTCTGTGATTTAATGACTGACAAAAATGAGAGTGAAATGCAGCTAATTATTATGTTTAATAAATGGCCACAGGCAAAGGTGTTTGTAAACTTCAGGAAAAGAAACCACATTGTGGGTGAATATGTGTTCATGTGTGTAAAATGAGACTCAAGGATTTCCAGCAGCAACCTCCATGGGAAACAGACAATATATGGATTTTATTGCACTCCTCATAGTTGGACATAATTCTGAAGCAAGATAATGAAAACCTGGTGGCTCAGTCAAGGTTAGGGTTACAGCTGAGGACTAATGTAAGATGCAAAACAATGGGTTGACAATATAGATCTACCGATTGTTAGACCAAAATGGGAGGAAGCTGTTTTAAATGAGGGATGATTGTAGTGGGAGCACTGGGTTGTCATGTGACTGTGTGGTAAATGGTTCACGCTTCAGGTAGGAGGACCCTTTGGCAGAACTTTAAACCCCCTTAAAGGTTAGGACAGCTCTGGAACTAGTTGACCTGATCCTTGACCAGCACAGAGTGAGACATGGCAAAATTGTCCCTATTTTCAAATGCTGATTCTTGACAGGTATGTCACAGGTACGGTATTGTGTCTGAAGTGTTGATATGATTTCATGATACATTCCTGCAGGTCGAGTGCAGAAGGGTGTCAGTGTCCTATGGATTTATGATCACTAATGCATTGAGGTCAATCAGAACACCACTTTGTTCAACAGAAAAACTGACGCACTTACCCCTTAATGTCGTTATGTTTCTTCTCAGTCTTGTAATTGTCTGAATCTAAGTGTCACTGCACTAAGTTGGATGTGTTAAGGTGTGACATCTTGAGGTTCTGAGGATTTGGTTTCTTACATACAATTCATACTTCATTGCAAAGTGTACAGCAGAGTACACTATAGATCCACCTTAAAAGTCGATATTTTCTTCAATCGCTAACTTTGAAATCATTTTAGGACAGAACAACAAACCATTCAGTGTACATACAGGCATTTCAGTGTTGCTGTAAGAGAAACTTGAAAAATATAGACCTATCCTTCAACGTTGTGCTTGATGGATTGATAGGAAGAAAGCTTTACTCATGACACATCAGGTAAATATTACATCTGTTTTTCCTTCAGAGCGTCAGGAGCAGCAGGTCCTCAGAGCAGCTACCACCAGCCCCTCATCTATCCGCCTCACCTGGAGAATCATCCAGTCCTCTCGAGGGTATCGTCTGGAGTGGAGGGAAGGGGAAGGTCAGCTGTGCATGCGACATGGATGCTGAAACATTCACTTGTCGCTCTCATCCTCATAAACACAAATAGTCTTGTTTAAACCCTCTGTCCACCTCTGCGGAAACGGCACATCCACGGCTAGAAGTAGAGTTAACTCAAAATGTCTTTTGTGCAGGATTACACTGTTATATCATTAAAACAAGAATAAAATATAAGTTGATTTTGATTCTTTACTTTGTAAAAATGAAATCAGCATGTACAATATTTTGCAAAGTGCCCACAGATGTTAGCAATACTAGTTAAAACATGGCTCCACAATCTATCGATACTTTGACTTTTATTTTTAATTTGTTTCTATATTTGCCTCCTACCAGACAGAATGTTTTGTCTTTTTTACAGAATCTGGTTCTAGCAAATGATTTATTTTTGGCAAATCTTTAAATAAGACATGTAGAGGAGTCACGTGGGGACGGCAACAAGATGGCAGCTGGCTAACAACTGTCCGCTCCGAGAAGTGCCTTTTTACTGCTTATTCTTATCAAGTGGCTCATAGTTAATATAATGTCAACAGTATTTATACCGGTAAAAGGTCGGTGTTATTTGATACTGAAGAATTGAGTAATTTCTCGCACTCCGAATGTCGACAAAGAAAAACGCCAAAAGTGCTAGCTTAATGGCTACTCGGGCTAGCCCTGTCTACGAAGAGTCGGTGGGGGACATACCTCCCCGCTGGGAAAGTTTACCTGCAGAGATAACCAAAGTTAACTCGACTCTACAAACAATGGCAACCGACATTTCCACTATAAAAGCTACCACAACTGAGCTGAAAACAACGGTAGTGACAATGCAAGTAAGAATTGAGGAAACCGAGGCTCGCGTCACCCGTCTGGAGGAGACGGCAGAGCAGCTGCACACCGCTGAAGGTGGGAGAGGCAGAGAGGTGAAAGTGACGCGGGATCGTATCCAAGCCCTCGAAAATCACATCAAAAGAAACAATGTGAGACTGATTGGTTTAAAAGAAGTGTTCGGGACCAACGGCACCTTGCCGAGCTGTGTTCAGAAGGTTCTGGTCGAAGGGCTCGGAGTCTCTGAGGGCGCAGAGTTTGAAATCGAAATGACGCACCGTGTACCAGCACAAGTGGCGGACCCCGGCCGCCCACCGAGACTGGTCATTATTCGATTCCTGTGACAGTCTGAAGGGATAAAGTGGTCGCTGCAGCGAAGGAGAAACGAGGGTTTGAGTGGGAAGGATGCCAACTGTCTGTGTTTCCTGACATGACAAGAGAGCTAGCAGAGAGGAGGAAGGCTTTCACTGCTGTGAAGCGTAAACTTGAGGAGCTCGATGTGAGGTACACCCTGGCATATCCAGAAACTTTACGATTCACATGGAAGGGGAAAGGTAAAAGTTTCAGCACAGCGGTGGCCGCGGCAAAGTTCATCAGAGAAGGTTGCCGGGAGGAGTGCGCAGACGGAGAGGGATACTAGAGCCGACCTGATGTTTCTATGGAAGAGCCTCAGGGATGCTGCAAAGACTATCGGAGCGGGGATGGAGTGGACTGACTTGCCATCAGGAGGAGAATGGGCTCGTTAACCTACGGACCGGATTAGGTTTCTCTCTCTCTCTCTCCCTCTCTTTCTCTCTCTGTTTTTCTTCTCACGCTTAAGGCTGCCAATGTTATGCAGAAGGAGTTTTGGTTCACTTTTTGTGTGTGTTCTGAGTTGGAAACGTTCTTTTTCCACATGGAGTATCAACATTTTGAGAGGGAACATTGCACTCATGGGCATTAAGTTACAGATCCTTAGTTCTTTTAGTGTAATGGACAGGCATGTAAAGAGACAGTGGGAAATAATATGACAGGGAAATATCTTAAATGTGTGACTTGGAATATTAATGGTTGTGGAAATCCAAATAAGAGACGTAAGATACTGGCATATTTAAGAACCAACCAGGCAGACATAATCTTTATACAGGAGACTCAGTTAAATGAAGGTGAGGAGTGTAGATTCAAGGGTGGCTGGGTAAGTCATATTTTTCACAGTTCACTGTCAAGTGCACGTAATGGAGTAATTATCCTGATTAGAAAGAATATACACTTTGTTCTTCTTAAAGAAGTAAAGGATACAGCAGGAAGGATCATATGTATACAGGCACTAATAGAGGGCGTGAAAGTGGTATTGTGTAATATTTATGCACCCAATAATGAGGACCCGCACTTTTTTCACGAAGTCAACAAGATTTTGGGAGATATGGATGGTCATATTATACTAGGAGGAGATTATAATGAGGTTTTAGATCCCATTCTGGACAGGAACAGGCTTAGAGGGACTCCAAGGTCTAAGGACCGAGAGGCAAATCAGATGTTAAAAGATGAGTTGAATCTCACAGACATATGGAGGCTTACTAATCCCAATAAACAGGAATACACTTTTTACTCCCACTGTCACAAATCTCACTCTAGAATAGACCTATTCTTGATTGCAAGTCCTCTGATAACTAATGTAACTAGCTGTGATATTAAAAGTATTGCACTAACTGATCATGCAGCTGTAGAACTATGTTTGAAGATGGAAAAGGAACTGGGTAAAGGGTACAGATGGAGGATGAATACAGCTCTTTTACAGGATAAATCGTTGAAAACTTTAATTGGGGAGGATTTAAAATCATTTTTTGAAATAAATATAGGCAGCACTAAGGAAATCAAAACCGTCTTGGAGGCTTCTAAAGCTTACGTTAGGGGAAAATTTATAGCTTATGCCTCCAAGAAGAAGCGAGAGAATCTGCAAAAAATTACTGAATTGGAGAGTGAAATTAAGTTAAAAGAGAATAAACTCTGAAAATTATTCAGATTGTCAGTATCAGAAACTTTGCACACTTAAATTTAAACTACACGAAATATACAATAATAAAGTGGCTTATGCCTTGTTTAGATTAAAAACAGACTTTTTTGAAGGAGGAGAGAAAACAGGGAAACTATTAGCTCAACAGGTGAAAGAAAAAGACTTTTCAAATACAATTTCAGCTATAAAGGAAGGGGACAAAGTGATAACTGCAGGCAAGGATATCAATAAGGCGTTTCAAAAATTTTATGAAAAACTTTACACATCAACAATACCATGTAAAGAAAAGCAGAAAGAGCAAGACTTGTTCTTCTCTAAAACTGATATGCCTAAGTTACTCCCTGAACAGGTGAAGAGGTTGGAGTCCCCGATAACTGAGAGTGAAATAAGAAAGGCTGTCTCATTAATGAAAACTGGGAAATCTCCTGGCTACGATGGACTTCCAGCCGAGTATTACAAAGAGTATATAGACATCCTTGCTCCAGTACTGCAGAAGGCATATCAGGAAGCCTTTGAGCTTGGCCAGATACCACCTACTTTTAATGAAGCATTGATATCCCTAATTCCTAAAAAGGATAAAGACACAACAAATCCATCCAATTATCGACCCAACAGTCTGCTTAATCTGGACTGCAAAGTATTAACAAAGATACTTACATTACATCTCCAACAGTTCTTGCCAAGCATCATACACCCTGATCAGGTGGGCTTCGTGAAAAACGGATCATTCTCAGATAACGCAAGAAAACTCCTGCACCTAGTGTGGCTTAGCCAGTTTAAAGAAGTACCGATAGCGGCTATTTCCTTAGATGCTGAGAAGGCCTTTGACGGGGTGGAGTGGAACTTCCTTTTCGCCACCCTGTCACACTTTGGGTTTGGTCCACATTTCTCTAAGTGGGTTCAGATTTTGTACAAGGAGCCTAAAGCTGCTGTGATAACTAACAGGGTTATCTCGCCATTCTTCCACCTCTCTAGAGGGACCCGTGTAATGCTGTCTGTTAACAATAGCATGTTAAGGGGCGCCCGTATAGCTCAACGCGTTGAGCGGGCGACCCATGTACAGGGGCTGGTCCCCGACGCAGCTGGCCTGGGTTCGATTCCCGCTCGCGGCCCTTTGCTGCATGTCTTCCCCCGACTCTTCTCCCCTGTTTCCTGTCTCTCTCTCACTACGCCTATCTAATAAAAAGCCGACAAAAAGGCCAAAAAAATAATTTAAAAAAAAACAATAGCATGTTAAGAAAAACAATGTACATCATAATGACTGAATTAGTATTTCACACAAATAGTGTGACAGAAATCGGATTTTTAATATCCCAACTCCACTTTAAAAATGGAAGAAACGGCAGATATATACAGGTGATATAAACCCACTGATCTTGGAGTACTGTTGTATTCTGCAGGAGGTCGTGTCCAGAGCCTGTCCTTCCCTAGAAGCACCACCAGCCATGAGCTGACAGGCCTTCAACCCAACACAGAATATGTCATCACCCTGTACACCCTTTACGAAGGCCGTGAAGAGGCCACTCCTGTCTCCACCACATCCAGAGGTCTGTACGGGGCTCTGAACTTCATAAATGTGCTGATGTTGGATTTTCTTACTTGTGCTTACATCAGATTTTTCTCTGATGTTGCAGAGGAACAGCCGGTGGGAAGAGTGTCCAACCTGCGAGTGGTGGAGTCTCTGGGCAGCACTGTCAGACTTGGCTGGACGGGTGTAGCCGGGGCCACACAGTACCGAATCATTATCCTAAGTGCAGAAGGTATACTGATTTTATTCGTCATGTTGCTCATTTTGATATCTGTTGCCCAAATATGAATGAAAACCTGACCGTGGGTCTGCATGCTTCATGTCATGTAAGTGGGAACAGAGGAAATCCGACTTATCCCTGGAAACCAGACGACTCTTGACCTCAGAGACCTCATCGTTGGAGTGTCGTATGGTGTCAGTGTGACGGCGCTGGTGGGAGAAAATGAAGGAGACCCAGTTACTGTCTACATCAAACCAGGTGAGTTGAGCAGTAACATGCAACAATTGGCAGCAACTTCTCATTTACTTTGTCTTTCCTTTCATCTGCCACTTTCAGTGTCTGAAATCTTAAATGCTGTCCAACAGATTCTCTATATTCATTCGTGTTATCTCTTAATCTTTGAATTAAGGCAACATTACCAAACACAGGTATTATAAACATCTAGAAACGGCTAGAAAGTCTGTACCCTTGAATGAAATTCCTGCAGCACAGTCTTTTTTTCTTTTCCTATTTTTGCCCTATTGGAATACTCAGACTTTGTACTGTTTATTTTTTTGGATTATAAATATTTATTTTTTATCACATTAGAGTCATTATGCCCTTTTTCTTGCAGAACAAGGTGCTGGGAGAGTGACCAATCTCAGAGTTACAAATGCAAACAGTCGAAGGATGCGAATTGCCTGGACTGGTGTCACCGGGGCAACGGGATACAGGGTGACTTGGAGACAAGGCAACAGTAAGTGTGATATTGTGTTGTAAAATATTTGAAAATGTGTTATTTTGACTGCTGTATTTATCTATTAAATCTTTTATTAAATATTGTACTTCTTACCTTATGTGAGCCTTTAACGGATAACAGTTCAGTGATAAAATCTGTAACTAATGGACACCACCAAGAAATGTCCCTAGCTGATTAAAAAAAGCAAAATTTGCAAATTAGGTATTGCATATATGTGAGAAAATCCTGATTTTCATTTATTTCCAAGACAGAGTGTTGGCTAAAGCCGTGTTCAAAATTCTTGTTTCATTTTGTTGACATATTAGTCAAAGTTTTTTATCGAGGTCTTTCTTCTTATCACATCATAAACAGCCAAAACAAATCTATTTTTACCATGTGTTGAAGAGTGTAGCATTCTATAAATCAGGCAATAAATGATAGATGATATATTCTGAAATAACCTTCACAGTATAGACAGGACTAAAACTAGAGAGTCTGGTGAATGTTAGTACGAGGGAAAAAACTCATTCTGAGAAAACAGCCTTGAAGGATATATATGTTATACCTGAAATCTGCAGATGCGAATGGAGAAAGTCTACTAAAATAAAGACCCAAATGTGTATTTTTGATGTTTTCTTTCCATAACGCTTAAAAAAGTGGAAGAGAATATCCTAAACTCAGAAAATTGGCCATTCCTTGAAAATAAAATGTCTATGGCTGCAGTGTTTCAACTTAACAACAGCAGTAGATCTTTCAGAGTTCGTACTTTCTATTGTTTATTATTTATATTTTTATTGTTTTTGTCCATTTTATTTTCTCACCTTATGTTCTGTCTTTCAGGTGCAGAACAGTCCCGTGTGCTGGGAGCGGAAGCCACGACTTTCACTATCGACGGCCTGCAGCCAGATGAGGGGCTGGTAATTGGTGTAGCAGCTGTTGTAGGGCAGCGTGTTGGAGAGGTGGCCACACTGTCTGCTCGGACTAATCCCCACAGCGGAGGACTGTCTGGACTGCGCATCGTTGACGTCACATCTCAGAGGATACGCATTGCATGGTCACTTACTGCGAGGGCAACTGGTTATAAGATCACTTGGCGTCGTGATGATGGTAAGGAATGATTTGCACTTAGAGACATAAGATGCATCCGAACATGTGATAAGAGGGTAATATAATGAATAGTACGGTGAAAGCTTAGTGTTTTATCAATGTTCTGCTGGGTGCAGGGGTTGAAACAACTCGTAACGTGGGTGCTGACGTCTCTTCATACACCATTGATGGATTACAGTCAAATTCAGCCTACAGTGTGCAGGTTTCTGCACTGACTGGGTCTCGAGAAGGAAGTCCATCTACTCTAAATATCAGAACAGGTATAGAGAAAAGAGAAAAATTAAAAATAACTTGCACAGAATAAAACCGTAATTAGGTAATACCTAATATTTTCCTGTCCTGACTGTCAGAGTCAGATCAGTCTGTGGTTGGGACGGTGACGTCGCTGCAGGTCCAGGAGACCCGTGGGGAGGTTGTCCGAGTCACTTGGGTTGGTGTACAGGGGGCAACGTCTTACCGAGTGTCATGGAGGAGAACGGATGGTGGGTTTTGGTGGTTTGTCATTCTTTCTTGCCGTATTTCTCCCACATAATTTCATAGATCTGACAGCTACTTGAACCCACCCCACTTTTATGGCTGCCGGTGTGTCCTTCACTTCCTACCATTGTGCCTATGTTCTGCTGTAGGTGGTCAAGAGAGGAGTCAGCTGGTGGGTGGAGACGTGACAGCAGTGGATTTAGACCGGCTGGACCCTGGAGCTCAGTATGAGGTGCAGGTCATGGCTTTGGTTCAAAATCGAGAAGGAACTCCAGTGTCTGTCAGAGTCACCACACGTGAGTCCTGTTTACCCGCATTCAGACATTGTTTCAAGGTTCCCAACAGTTTTATTAATCTTTGAAATTGTGTAGACTGGAGAAAATAAAAAATGAACTGAAAACCTTAATAGTCTTCATAAAGGAGTGGATAGCTTAACAATATTTGGTGCTTCTGAATAAAACGTAGTTAACAAATGCTACATATTAGCATTGTTGGCCTCAGCAATGTCTTAAAAGTTTTATCCTGAAACATGCCAATATGTTGTCACTGAGCAAAGCCATGAAAGTCACTGAGAGGCTTTTAACCCTCTGAACTTCAAACCAACTGTCGGGTCTGAAAGGTATGTTTTCTATTTTAAAAACGCATCAATAGCAGCATTTATTAGAGCCAGAAAAATTTAAAAACAGAAACTGTCATCGGTTAAAGTTTCCCTTGGTCTTTGAACTTTTCATCTGTGATGTGGTGTTTTGTTGGGAAAATGAACTAAATCTAAGCTTAAAATAATGATATTTCAACAAAATCACTTTTTCTGCATGTCTCATTTAAGAAAAAGCAAAAAAAAACCCAAACATTTGCTCTCACTACATACTGTAAAAAAGTAAACATGAAGTCATTAGTGACTCAGCTGCGGCCAACAGTCACGATGCAGGATGTGTTTACACAGAGCAGATTAAAATAAAATATAGGTAGTAATGTATCTAGAATATATAAATTCACCATTTTCCCCCAGTATTGGTAACACCTTTGGACACGAAGAAAAAGTGCTGTACATGTTGATTACAGTTTTTTTCATTTTCACAAAATACATATTCAAAGAAATGTAGCTTCTTTTTGTTATTTTTTTCTGACTTATTTCATGATATTAGTTTCACACTGCACAGAAGACATGTATGAGCTCTGTCTGCTTCTAGCCATGGTTGTGCTCTTTCCATAGGACTTTATATTGCAGCTAAAATGAGGCCACAGTGAGTGAAAACTTGACAGGAGCAAAACATGCCTAGAAAATGCTTAGGGTTCAGAGGGAACACTGTCATTGTTGTTAGCAATGTTTTAGTAATGCACTGTATACCAAATCTTATATTTTGACAAAGACATTGGATGTTTCCATGTACACAGCTGGTGATTCTTCCCAGCAATTTACCACAACTTTGCGAGTGGCAGAGATTACCCAGGATTCTGTGCGGCTTGGCTGGACTCCTCTACCCGGTGCCACAGGATATCTTGTTCGCTGGAAAGATGAGACAGGTGAGACATGTTGTTACAGGTGTTTGTCGTTTTTATTATATGCCTGCTCTATTGAAGTGATCATATCATTTGAACTGTCCACATTTCTCAGATTCTGGCCCAGGACTGTCTGTTACGCTGCCTTCCTCATCCAGCTCCTACCAGGTCACTGGACTACGTCTGGGCCGTCGATACCGATTCACCGTGCAGCCCTCCTTTGCTAGTGGACTGGGAAGAGAGAGCTTTGTGGATGAACGCACTGGTAACACATTAACACATACTATACCCTGTACTCACATTACCTGTAAACATTTGATATCTTACTCACCGTAACAAACTTCCCTGTCTGCAGTGTGTGTGGGCGGTCGACTGGACGTGGTGTTCCTGGTGCCTGCATCGACTGATCGGATCGGCCTCGCAAGAGCTCTGCGTGAACTCGTGACCAGTGCAGCGGGGTCACTTACCAATATTGGACCCCGTGACTCACAGGTACCTGTTCACAAATAAATCCTAAACAGAATTTAGAAAAGTACAAGGAGCTCTAAAAACTTGCTGTCGTGGTCACTTTTTTAGCTGTCTACTGCTAACATTTTGAATATTTTTACCTGTTTCAGGTGGGGGTTGTAGTATATGGATTTAGACCTAAAATATGGTTCCTGCTCAATCGTCACAGTAGATCTGACACACTGCTCCAAGAGATCCAGGCCACACCCTTTGACGAAAGTCCAGGAAATAACATTGGTCAGTGTTTTTTCTCTGTCTTCTCTGACTCTTTTTCTGCTCTTACTGAGCATCATCTCTGTAGCTGCTTGGTGTTGTGTTGTGACAGCTGTGATCCTGCTCGTCTCCCTGTGCAGGTGAGGCCGTGACTTTCACCAGACAGTACCTTCTGACCCCCTCAGCCGGACGGAGACCAACAGTACCTGGTGCTGTTGTCATCATTGCTGACAGAAGATCTGCTGATAACCTCACTCTGGCAGCCAACAACCTCAGAGCTACAGGTGAAGCAGACCAGCAAACACTCTGATCACCTACTGACTGACACTTTGGGTTTACATAAATGTGGACGGATGTAACTAGCAGATCCTACCAGATTAGTATATTTCGCTAAATTGGGACAACTTAAACCACTTTCAGACATGAACTCCTTTCCATTAATATGACGGCAGCTGAAACTTTCGGTTTTGTGTCTAAATGCGCACCCTGGTCAATTTTCCCTGATAGTTGAGGCGAAAATCTAACTAGGTCAGACCTAGTGACATTGAGATTTCTCTTTCTGAACTTCATGCCATTTCATTAACAGACAGGCACACACAAGATTACAAGATACTTTGAGTTGTGTGAAGCATTGCAGGGAAGGCTTTTGCCACATTTCAGCACCAATATTGGTGCAAAACCATCACAGAAAGTGCAAAAGACCTTTTGCAGTTTCTTTTGTTACAACCTGAATTGTCCGTAGTTTTAATCTATCAAGATGAAAACAGAGTCGAGGAGCTCGTTGCTAATAATGAATGTAATCCATGTTTTGACAAAATGTCAGCAGGAGCTAACGTTTAGTTTGTTGCGTCCGGCTGTTTGTAGGAATCTTTACTTTGAGTTTATTAAATATCTGCAGCAACAAACTGCACTAGCAGGATCCAAAGCAAGAGGTGCACATATTTACACACAAAAATATCATTAATTACTTCTAAGTATAAATAATCTCCAACATTCAGACTGGATCGTCAGGATCTAACAATTCAAACTGTACTTTTCTTCACATCAGACAGGCGAGTTGTCACATACAGTATCACAGTATTTAACTGATGTTACATCATTTTGATTGAGTCTTCTCTCTGTTGGGGCACTACTATGTATCATATGGATATAATTTGCTAGGATTCTGGCTGTATGTTTGGGGTCGTTTCATGCTGCAGAATGCATTGATTATGCAGTATGATCAATAAGAACCTAAACATCTAATATGACCTTTGTACAGCGAAGTACTATGTACACAATACACGCAAATCTCCAAACTCTGTCTGCTCGATTAAACAAATATGTGTTTGCCAGGTGTGACGGTGCTAGCAGTGGGTGTAGACCAGGCAGACAGTGAGGAGCTGCGTCGGGCGGTGACGGATGGCAGCACCCAGAACATCCTGTACACCCGCGATGCTGCTCAGCTCAACACACTACATTCAGCTCTGGCAGACTTGCTCTGTGGTATTGCCAGAATACCAGAGGTGAGAAGGAATCTGGAAAAACAATGTTTGTTTCATATTCTTGTTTTTCAAATTCGAGCTAAGCTTGGTGTGATCTGAACACAGTTGACAGAGAACAACAACACATTTTTCTATTATTGTGCTGATACAATGCTGTGACTGTCAGTTCAGCAATTGGTTTTATTTACGATGGAACTGAATTACTCTCAAGTGATATAAGAAGAAAAACATCTTTCATCTCAGCAAGGTGTGCTTCTATCACTGTGTTGTTCAGGTAACTCCAGGTCCAGACCAGTGCACCATTCAGTGCCCTCGGGTAAGTTATTCTACATTGTCATGTTGTATCACAGATGTTTATAACCTGTCATCACAGGTTCAGTTTATTGGGCAGACTCATCTCCAGCCCTGATGAATAAAGTCAAAATTATATCATTGCTAGAAACAGGTGTTTTATTCCTCTCCCCCGGCCTTTCTTCTTACTGTAATTTCTACATATGTTTAATCTTTCCCATTTCTTTTAGGGTGAAAAGGGAGAACGTGGAGAAAGGGTACAGTGCTGCAGTTGCACCGCATTTTTACTACTTTTCTTGTGATTTGTGTTTTCAGTTGATAAGGTTTCATTTTTTGACTCCACAGGGTGAGAGAGGCAGAGATGGCATAGATGGACGCAAGGGAGAGCCTGTGAGTCATTCATAAATACAGAACTTGATCTCTCTGTGTGGCATTATAGCAATTACTGGATGTTACTCCAGCTTCACGAGTATGTGCATTAAGGTTGAACCACATAAAAATAGAATGCACAGTTCTTTCAAACCAATATTTATAGTATACTGTGTCCTTTTATGCATATGTGATGTAGGGTCGTGATGGTATTCCTGGGAGGGACGGCCCCAGAGGCCCTGAAGGACGCCCAGGTCCACCAGGCCAGTCTATCCCTACTGACCCTTCACTGGGGGTGAAAGGAGAAAAGGGGGAGAGAGTAAGTACAGTTAAAGTCATGCCAACATAGCACAAATGAGACAAACTCAGAGTAACTAGCATTTTGTTTTAGGGTTTCCCTGGTATTGATGGAAATCCAGGGTTGCCAGGACGACCAGGTGCTCCCGGAAATGCAGGTGTCCCAGTAAGTAAAGAGATTTGAACCTACAGACCCAGGTTAATTTTCTAGTTGTTGTTTAAGCATAGAAGTTATAGAACAATTGTATTTGCCCTACAGGGATCACAGGGCCTACCTGGTATCAGAGGAAACCAGGTGAGTAACTTCCTCCTGACTTGCAGATTTGCTTTGCGACAGTCTGAATATGAAGGACGGTGCTTCTAAAGGCTTTTTTTCTGTTCTAGGGTGAACCAGGAGGAACGGGTCCTCAAGGTTCGAAGGGTGATAAAGGTGAAAGGGTGAGCTGAAACTCTTGTTTTCAAACCTACAGCTGTGTGTGCAGAAATTTGTTCGTGCCACTTTGAATGTTTGTCCGTTTGTTTACTGTACTCTGCTGATGTTGTAGGGTGAACCTGGTTCATCGGTACCTGGAGGCGGTTTTCCAGGGCGGAAAGGAGAACCAGGCATCCCAGGAATACCGGTAAGTTAGAAACTAGAAAGCAAGTCCAGACTGTTCATACTTAAACAAATATGAGATGGCCACATTGTCAAGATAAATACAATCAGAGGATAAAAACATGACTTTCACAGCATTCTTTAACTACTTTTAAATGGCCACGATAAGCCTAAATCCCACAGTGGCCCTACTTTACACATACTATCCACACTGCAGCAGAGATGGTCTGGTGGAGTTGTTCACAATGTTTTGGATGTACTTAATAAAGAATCAGCAGTTTTACTTTTTCTGTACTGACCAGTGTTTGTGTTTTGTATTAAGGGAACTCCAGGTCGGCCAGGCAGCGACGGGGCTAAAGGAGCCCCAGGAGTTCCAGGGACATCAGGTCAGGATGGTCGTCCTGGAATACCAGGAACACCAGGACTTTCCATCAAGGTTTGCCTCCACTGATTCTTCTCTGCTACATAAAGCACAAGATCTCTGTAAATGAAAGATATTGATATTATTATTGCTTGTAAGTTCAAAATCAGTTTATTCAAATCTACACTAGGATGATTGTTATTTTAACCCTCTGAGTCCCTAAGCTTAAAATGCATGTTATCTTAAAAAAAAAAAAAAAAAAAATGAAATTGGAGTATTTATTAAATAGACTGAAGCATTTTATTCTTAATTTTCTGACAGACTGTGAACTACTCATCTGTATTATACGGTTTCAGTCATCAAATCTAAGCTTAAAATCATGATATTTCACTAAAATCACTTTATTGTACATGTCTCATGTTAAAAATCTGTGAAAAACTAAAATGCTTATTCTGTCCAGATTCTGCAAAAAGCAAGAAATTATGTGGTTCTCAGTAACTCTGCTGTGATCAATAGTCACATGACAAAAATTCTGAAACTTTTTGACTGAACTGGGCTTAACTACAGACCAGTTTCCGACTGGTATGGAAACAAATGAAAAATGTAAATAGTAAATATCTGTAGTATGTAGAGTCTCCGTTTTTGTCCAGTGTTGGTAACGCCTGGGGCTCTTGGAAAAAAGTTTATTCCTGGTTTTTGCCATTTTTGACCATGATTTTTAATGATCATGGTCATTATTATTATATTATGCCCTTAGTATCTGTCTCAGATATCGAATATCTAGCAATGTTTTGACTGTTTCTATAGAGTTGCAGGACTTGTTGCAGTGAAAAAGGGGAGCCACAGTGAGTAAAAATGTGGCAGGAGCAGAAAATGCCCAGCAATTGCCTGGGGTTCAGGGGTTTTGAAAACACCATTGTCTTATATGAGATCACATATTTTCCCAGTGCAGGTCACAAAGAAAGAATTGTATTACAATTGCGTTAAGACATTACAAGCACAAGATGCATTTTGCACTTTTTATTTAAAAATCAATGTCTTTGTTGTTTTAGAGTGCGATAGTGAATAAAAATAGATATACCATCATCTTTCTTTTGGCTAACATGAGTGGGCCGTGGTTACACTGCATCCTAATGAATTCTTTATGGAGTCCTTGGGATTGGGGCTCAGTGATGAAACTGTTATTGTCAGACTCACACACATGGTGGTAGCATTGAGCCGTCTACATTTTTCTTCAGTGAAGCCTGAGCCGTTTACTCTGCGTGCCAGAAAATGTAGGGATAATTTTTATTACACAGAGTCATCTCTAATGCATGGTTTTAGTTTTAGATGTGTGGGTTTTTACATAGAAGTCATAGATTTTATTTATGCTATTTCCTTGCGAATTTGTGAACACCCAGATCTTTCTGTATTTCCCAGTACATCCACAAGCCTCTTTTGATTTTTAATGTCTGAGACGGGTACTGAGGGCATTTCTTGTGCATATTTAACAGTTTCTCTGGATACTCGCATGAATCAGACCATTTATCACGTATTTAGTCTCATTCCCAGCAAAACTAGCATTGCATTAATTGATAATACCTAAATAATTATGGGTTTGTAAATCTGAAAGGATTTTATCAGTTCTGTTATGTCAGTCAATGTCTTTTCTTCTCTGTACCGTGTTGTCACGGGTTTTCTTTTGTCAGACTGCTTTAATATTGAGATAATGCAGTATTTGAAACAGCAGAGAGGTGGGTTCTTTGTGTATGAAACAACCTGTGAGTATGTGTATACATATGGCGCATATCAATCTGTTGGGCAGATTATCTTAGAATTTTTTTCCCCTAAAATCAGTGTTCAGAATCATCTTGTCTTTTCTCTCTCTCTTTTTCAATCTATCTGTCTCTTCTTCTTTTTTTTTCTACAGGGAGATAAGGGCAGCTCAGGAGAGAGGGTGAGTCACACCATCACCGACTTGTCCTCTCACTGCAGAAATATCCTAAGGAGCATAATGATTCTCAGCTCTTATCTCACTTTGCTGACAGGGACCACCAGGAGTCGGCAGCGGGGTGGCTGTGAAGGGCGACAAGGGCTCCCCTGTAAGCGCTGCCAATCAGCTGGCAATGTGCTGACACATTAAGTTTGCAGGTGAACTCTGTGTGCATATGGGGTGTGTTTTGCATTTACTAATTGCTTTTTTTTTTTTTTTTTTTTTTAAATATCAGGGTACTCCAGGGCCTCCAGGGGCTCAGGGTCCTAGAGGGCCAACAGGACCAGAGGGCAGAAAAGGAGACAAGGTAGCTGCAGACTGATTCAGTTTATGACAGGATGGGCAATGTGAGGAGTTTATTTAAAGAAATGACCTGCGGTTGTTTTCCAGGGAGATGGGGCTGACGGGCAGCCTGGACCTGCAGGCAAACAGGGAGAGCCTGGGGACAGGGTAGGTCAGACTCAAAGCACTGTTTAAAGGATGACTGATGGTAAAGATGCTGATCTGCATTTAGATCAATTCTAAACAGTACAAGGATGATTTGTGCAAAATTTCAAGTAAGGCGAACAGCGATTGGTACATGTTCATTTTAATTCATCATTAGACTGTAGCACCACCTACAGACAAAACATCAGTTTTAAAGGACTTTAAAATATACATACAGGTGACAAAATATATGAAAAAACCAACATAAATTATCTTGGTAAAGTATTAGCCACGATTGCAGCTTCAGTGCTTCTTTGCATTGATTTTCCAAGTTTCTGATGTCTACTGGAGAGATGGAACACCACCCTTTATATTCCATCATTTGGTGTTTTAATGATGGCGGTGGAGAGCTCTGTCTAACATGATGGTCAAATATCTGACATAAGTCCTTCAGTCGGGTTGAGATCTGATGATTGTGAAGGCCACAGCAAATGATTCACATCATTTTCATCAAACGGCACTATGGATGGAGGCACTGTCCTTGCCGACCGCATCCATCAGGGTAGAACTGTTTCACCATGTGATAAAGAGGATCAGTCAGAATAACTTTATACTGATTTGCAGAACCTTATCTGTAAGGGGACAAGTGGACACAAACCATGCAAAATGCCCCGACAGCATAGCGGAACCGTCAGACCTGTCTTTACTTTAGTAGTGAAGGATTCGTGTTTTTCTTTTAATTTGTCACCCATCTGTAGCTCCAGTTACACAGTGAGCTCAAGATTTTAACTTGTGTCAGATCAGCTATATAGTGCAACAGTGTAACAACCTGATTCATAACTTTAAAGATCATACATTTACATTTTTTTCACTAAATAAAATGAGAGCATATGTCACAAAACCATCTCCTACAGATGGTAAATATATGTTAAGCAAAGAAAAGAAAAAAATATGTTTCTGTGCCCAACAATTACGGAGTTGTGAGCAAACGTATGCTTTAGGAATGGCCACATAGTTATTTTCCACAATTAAGACTGTCAGTTCTCTTGTGGTTCATAGTTTCACTTTCCAGAAATTGAACTGAAACAACTGAAATCACATTTGCTATTTTTGAGGTTTCCTGCTAACAGACAAATGCATTTACACAACACAGTTTAACAGAAATAACACCACAACCACTTTGGTAAAGATTTGAGTTGAAGCATTTTGCTCATGTTTTTCAGGGTCCTCGTGGACCTCCTGGAGAAATTGGCAGCAAGGTAAGCTAAAGAGTAAGAAATGTAACATCTGGTATAAGGTGTGAATTGAAGACTGACTGTTTTACTGTCTCTGTCCTGACAGGGTGACCGAGGACAGCCAGGTGAGCCTGGATCACAGGGAGACAGGGTGAGTCACATGATCAGTCAAGTATAGACCTGTCTGTGGATGTGTGTGCACGTAAATGCCAAGAAACAATGACCGTGGTCCACATTCACACAGGTTTAATCATTCACTGTACTAGACAGAAGAGAAAAATAAAATTATTATTACCTCCCTCTCTGAGCCAGGTGTGCATCTCAGCAAGTTCATGTAATTTTAAAATGTTCACCTTAAAAATGATGGTTAGAAAAGGGAGGAGACAGAGCAGACGATATGAATATGCTGCAGAGAACTTGTTTCTACATGAACCGAACAGCAGCTTCAATGTTGGTTATAGGGTCTCATTATTCTAAATTTCTTTCTTTCTGTTTTTAATGAGGTGGAGGGAGGTGTATTTCTGTTAGATTATGTTAGATTATGTTTAGATTATGTTAGATTATGGTCATAGTTGCACTGAGTGGGAAATTGTGGTAATGGCTGTTAAAAGCAGGACTTCCTTTTTGTGTCAGAACAACATGTGACATTATCTGGTTTTCCTTTGTAGTGATTAGTTATTTATGCAAGTTGCAAAGCTCAAACAGCTGGTTATAGCAGGCTGCGTCGATCAAATGTGTAGGTGTTCTTTATGTATGGATATATACAGTATATACACAATGTAAAAGCAGTTTCACAGTCAATAAGATGCAGGTATTGTTAACATCAAGATAGAACTAAGAAGAAGTGGCCTTTCTTCCCTAACTTTAGCTAAAAAAAACACATGGGGCAATAACAGATTCTGTAGTTTTAAGGAGAATAAAAGTTTTTACCTAAAAAGCAATTGCTAAATGTGAACATTTGTGTTTTGTAGGGGGAGAGAGGACCGGCTGGTGAAACTGGAGAGAGAGTGAGTACAACAGTACCGGTTTGGTTAATTTAGTTTTGAAACATTGTCACCTTTTTGCCTTGGTTTGGGACAGTTTTCTGACTGAGTGTTTCTTCTCAGGGGGACCCAGGCAAAACAGGCCTCCCAGGAATACAAGGGCCACGAGTGAGTGACACACTGCTGTTTAGTGTTGGCTAATGACGTCCGCGTCCCTTTTTGTTATGTATTTGTTGCATGAGAGTCTCATGGCTGATTCCATTTGTCATCAGGGTTTATCAGGACCCAGTGGACCTGCAGGAGAAAAGGTGAGACTGATTCAATTAAGAGCAATCACATGAGAAGCAGCAGGTCAATATGAACGTGATTCCATCGTTGAATGTTTAATAATCTAATGTAATGAATTTCCAAGCAAAGATGAAAGAATAAGTGAACGTGTCTGTTTCCAGGGAAATGAAGGCGCACGAGGGGAACCTGGCAGAAGTGTGAGCAATCAGTCATGAGGACATCATGGCATATATTCATTTATCTCTAATTTGATTCTGGATATATACTTAATGTCGATGGCAGATGGGTTTGTGTATGATGACAAGTCTTTATGTGTTATTTAAATCATCCAGACTCCAGGTTTCCCAGGGAAGAAAGGAGAACAGGTGAGGTATTTGTCTTCTCAGACAACTTTCAATTTTAGTGGAGTTCACTGGGAGTTCATGGGTTTCCGTTGTTTGTTGTTTTGCCACAGGGGGAGCAAGGTCTGCCTGGTGCTGAGGGCACGAGGGGAGAAAAGGGAGAACCAGGACAGAGAGGAGAGAAAGTGAGCCAAGTGCTTTGGAAAATATGTAGTTAATTGTGTATTGTGAGTGTGTTCCCTCAGAATCTGGCATGTGTCCAAATACCTCTCTGTCATTTTGTCAAGGGGGCTTCAGGTTCAGGAGGGTCGGATGTTGTCGGACCTAAAGGAGAGCCAGGAGAGCGAGTAAGTTCACGCTGAGGAGATTGGAACGACTCTTTTATCAGAACTACAAATGGCACAGTCACAGTGTTTACAGCTGCTGTGATAAATTCCTGACAATGGCATCCATTATTCACAAAACATTCCCTTGTTGCCACCTGTTGGTGGAAGTCAAACTGAAAATGCATAATGCATGTGCTCTTCCCCTCAGGGCCTCGCTGGTATTAGTGGAAGACCGGGTGCCAAGGTGAAAGGCCTGCTCTGTCTTCTTTAGCTTACTTTGTTTGTTTGTGTCTATTTGACTGTGAAACTGGTCTTATTAACTCTTTTGTCAGGGAGATCCGGGTGAATCAGGAGAGAGGGGAGAGAACGGACGCCCAGGAATCCCAGGAAAACCCGGTTCTCCTGGAAAAGAGGTCAGAGCGGTTCATCAGATCTGTTGGCTTGTAGTGACAGTTTTGTATCATTGTGGCCTTTTCAGTACTTTCATCAAGAACTTTTTTAAAATATATTTACTTCCAATTGTGAGTAGAGCTGGCTGATAATACAATTTTACTGTCATTTGACTTTCAGCTGAATCATATTGTGTTGGTGTGACCTTTGGAGATGAAATCATTTACCAATTTATGGAAGAGTTAATTGACAGATTTACCAGCAGCTATGTTAAGAATAAAATGACAAATATTTGCTGGCTGGGTCCAACTTCTCTGATGTGAGGATTTGCTTTACATCACTGTCAAGTCAGTTTTGAACAGCTTCATGGCTGGACAAAACAAATTTTTGACGTTATCACCTTCAGGCTCTGGGAAATTACAACGAAAATTTTTAATTAATTATTAGCAAAGACTTTTAGTTCATAAGACTGTATTATTATTGAATAAAATTGACACAATAACTGTTAAATAGCTAACTTTGAATTGCAACCTTAATAACCCTAAAGGGAAACTTTCTGTCCAAATAATGCTTGTACCTGATAGTTACATTAGAAAACCTCCACATTAATATCTTCACAGTGATGTAAACCATATTTTCCTATTCATGCCATAAACCACACTACACTACAAAGCTGTACCTGTCTTTCTTCACTCAGTGAACACAGTACAGTATACTCTGATGTAAACATAGTCTGTGCTGTCAGTGCTGTGATCAAAAATCTACAGCCTCTTAAACCTTCTTGTTTCCTCTACCTTGCATCTCTTTCTGATGATGACAATTTAGAGGTAAAAACAAATACACTTTCTGTATGTCTTCCATGTCTACTGTAATTTTTCTCTTCTGTATATATGATGTCTTCATTCCCATTGAAATATATTATTAAACGTGTATTTATAGGGAGAGAAAGGAGATAAGGGTGATGAAGGCACTCCTGTGAGTATGATCTCTGTTCTCATGTACTGTCCATTTTTCTTTTTATATCTTACTTGACAAGAATATTTATTGATGCCATTTACTTCATATATTTTTAGAAACAAGAAACCCTATATTGCAACAATTAAATTGTAGATATGAGAGTCATATTCTGTCTGTGTCATATTTTGCTTTTATTTTCCATCAGGGGGAGTCTGGACTTCCAGGGAAGTCAGGAGAAAGAGGACTGAGGGTAGGACAAGTGCCTTTGAAACATTTTTATAGATGAGCTTTAATATTAATAATTAAAAATAACATCACTGTAAAGTTTACTCAACAGACCTTTTTATTGACTGCACACTCAGGGACTTGCCGGTCAGCCAGGAAGACCAGGAGAGAAAGGAGACATGGGAGACCCTGGAGAGCACGGCCGAAATGTGAGACACATATTTATGTATCATCGTGCAGACAGCTTTTCAATATGCTCTCGTGCTATTCCACCGAGACCTTGAGAGAGGAAACGGAGAGGAAGGTCAGCTGCTCAGCATCTTTATTGATCTGTGTTCGATCGTAGGGCAGCCCTGGACCTGCTGGACCTAGAGGAGAGAAAGGCGAACAGGTATGTCGTCTGCTTTTTTTTTTTTTTTACAGACCGATAATATATCTTGATATCTGCCGGTGGTGGATTCACCCTCTTCACTTTCTTCTGCAAGGGACTTCAAGGGCCTGCAGGACCACCAGGAAAAGTGGTAAGTGTGTCACTTAACACTGTATTTTAAAGAGAAAAGTAGAGCTGGGAAAACTACAGTTTCCAGCATCTTCTTATCACCAAATACTTGCATTTCACCTCTGATAAAACAGAAAGCAGAACTGCATGTAATCTTTAGTGTTTTTTGGTCAATAGACTGATATCCAGGGCCAGCTGAGAGGAGAAAGAGGTGAGAAGGTATGTATTGTACCTGTGTGCATTTGTAAGCTCTAAAAACTTGTGTCTGTACATGATAAAGTATCCTCATTTGAAGTTAGTAATTATGGCCGATGCTAAAATACCTAAATAAAGCTTTGAAGTTCACATAAAATGTCAATTAATTGGATAAAAAAAAGCATGTAGCACAGCTTATGAAAAGCCCTTACATCACTGTGATTCCCAGGGTGATGCTGGTGACCCAGGAGAGCACGGCCAGAAAGGTCAGAAAGGTGAATCAGGGATTCCTGGAGCTGTAGGTCTACGAGTGAGTTTTGCTCCTTTCTTGCACTTTGTAAATGCTTCTCTGAGCATCCGATAGGCCACTACATATGCATCTTCATGCACATCGACTCCTTTCCCTGTAGATTTGATATGCATGACTGATGATCTTCTGTGACTTCTTCTTCTCTCCCTGCTGTCTATAAAGGGTCCAGAGGGACAACGAGGGCCTGCAGGCACAAGGGTGAGTTTGCTTTCTGTCACTGCTTCTCTACTTCAACTCACGTAACCACACTAGATATCTGTAACTCTTTTCTAGTTGGCTTTCAAATTTATTTACATCGCTTTCTCTTTGTAATGTTTCCAGGGTGACGCAGGAGAAAGAGGAGCACCTGGAGAGAAGGTTTGCAATCGATCAGTGTGACTGCTGTGCACAGTCTCACCTACTGTAATGTACTGACCGAATCTACTGACCTGTGTAATTTTGTCAAGACTGGGAAAAAAAATGTGAAAGATTTTAACGGCTTTCTGGTGAGTGACAGATCTCACCTTTTATTTCTTTGGACTCTGTTTCACGTGCAGCAGATTCCCAGTGGGGTGAAGTGCAAAGGGGCAGCAGAAAGCTTCATGTCAAAAAATTTAATCAAGCCACTTAAACTGTTTGTGACCGTAATATAACTGCAATCCAATGAGTCTAAATCTCTGTGTGATCAGGGGGAGAGGGGAGCATCTGGCTTAGATGGGCGTCCTGGTCTGGATGGTAAACCAGGTGCTGCTGGACCACCTGGACAGAGGGTACTTCAGTTTCAGCCACCTTTTACCACTGTAAAGCTCCATTGTGCGTAGAGCCTTTCTATATATCTGACATACTGCATTTGTTTTTATCTTTGTGTTACAGGGTGATCCTGGGAAACAGGGAGACTCAGGGAGAGATGTAAGTTTTCTTTCTCCCATTAGGTTGTGGTTGTTTAAAGAGATAAAATAAGCCCAAATGTGTAATAGTTAACAGTAAACACTTGATAATAAATGCCATTATTTTTGTCAGTCTTATTTACTTATATTTCCTGACATTGGTCATTTATGATTCTGTATCAAGCACAGTTGCAATCACGGACCACAAGCACTTGAGGTGTGTATGCTGCAGAGGGCACTGTGGAGGTGCTAAAGTGTAGTTTTTACTCCTGTGGCCAGTTGCATAAGCCAACTGTAGGGAATGATGTCTCTAGGCCAGTCCACTTTCACAGGAGATTATTACATAATATTGACCATAATATTGATAAAAGGCCAGATCTGCTTTAAACTAAGTTTAGTTAAAGAGTCTAATTCCTCTCTTATAGCACAGATGCAGCTCTGCAGGTGCTGATTACAATAAAATCGAATTGTTAATACCATTTTTGATCCTTGCGTTTTTCTTTTTTTCAGAAAATATACAAATGTTAAACATTTAGGCAAGTGCAATTCCTGTAACAATAAGAGTCCCAGTAGAAGGCATCGGGGCTTGTTTTGTTTTTTAAAGGCTAACTGACAGCTCACAGATATATATCTTCATCCCCAACTCACATGGCTAATGGCCCATTGAATGACCCAAGACTCACAAGCCTCCAAGCAAAAGGAATGGAAACTGCTAAATCAGGGATGGTATCAAATGTGGTGAAACTTTCCTGGAAAGGATCTCCAGACTGCATTATAAGTACCCAATAAGAGGTGCTGAGAATAGCTCCTCTTTTAAAATTACTTTTGTTCCTCTATCAAGCATCTTTCTTCTCTGTCCAGAATGTGACCATTATCATCCTTAAAATAATCTCCTGGATAAGAGACACTCATGTTCACATTCTGCACAGAGAAGATGGATGATTTGAAAGGAGTGAAGGAAGATATCTATGTCGAACTGGAACATCCGTCTCCAATAATGCAGTCTTGAGATCTCTCCCCAGAGAGTGTCACTACCATTAACACCTTGAGTCATGGCAGTCGTCAACCATTCGTTCCTTAAAGCAGGGCTTTTGTTGTTTAATGGGCACACTAAAAAGGGAGCGGCATGTTCATTAGGCTAATGCTTGCTAGGTAGCTAACTCATGGAGTGTCCCAAACTCCCTAATTACACTCCAGTCAACATATGGATAGATCATAGTGTACATATGCTCATAAAATAAACAAAAGACAACAAGAAAGTAACCATTTCTGAGCTCTACGTGCTGTGCTCTCTGGCCTAGCTCGTGCACGCCTCTCAGGAACTGACAGTATGCCACCAACTCCATGTGTAGACTACAGTTCCAGAGAGGGCGCTATTGAGCCAACTACAATAAATACAACCAAATTACAGCAAGTGGAATTATTTACTACATATACACTGTTACGCTTTCTATTTAAGCTTAGGATTATCATGAACTGGATGGCTTGAGAATCTACATGGACAAATTCCTCTAAAACAAATCTACACTCTAAAACTGGTCCATTCGCTGTGGTTTGTGTTGGTCTGCTCTACCAGGGTTTACCAGGACTAAGAGGGGAACAGGGTCCTCCAGGACCTGTTGGGCCTCCAGGCAATTCAGGGATACCTGTGAGTACAAATACCCATAAAACCTTTAATATCTGATATCGGCATCTCTCTCCATTACCATTATGGACTTATTTCTCTTCTCTCTCTTACTGTTTTCAACCATATTATCCCAAATGTATCACAAGCTTTGCTGTTATTTTTCAGGGTAAAGCAGGTGTAGATGGCAAACCTGGACCTCCTGGCAAAATGGTAATGCTGATTATAACTCTTCTTAGCTTGTATAGTCTGAGAGCCCAACTATCATATCCATATTTTCTGACATGCTCAACAGTGACAGATTGCACATTTTGGTAGTGATGTGAGTGACATATTTTGATATAGATTCTTCCCAGTAAGAGTATGAATATTGTGAGTAGTATGTGTTTTTCTCTCAGCATGTGCCCATGTTATTCTCTAATTGGTAATGGCCTTGACATACTGTTTCCAGTCAATGACATTTACTGATCAAAAGCAGTCCAGGCATTTATTTCAGGGTCTGCTGCATAATGGCTGTCTTAAGTGAGCCTCTAAAGCAGTGGCACTTAGTGCTCCTGCAGCGAACTGGCCATTATTCAGCTTTTTCCTGCAGAGTTTGTAATGCATTTTGTTTTGACTCATAGGGTGAGGATGGAGTACCAGGTGAAGATGGGAGAAAGGTCGGTGGCTGTTTATCAGTATCCTGCCACTAACAGGAAGAGTTTTAATCTTGTAGTGTTTAGTGTTCTACTCACTGAAAGTAATTTCGGGGGAGCCATTACAAGATTTTTGCAAACAAATTCATGTGAAAATTCATTTATTTTTTAGATATCCTATTATGAGGGGTTTCATGCAAAATTGCCACTTAAACTGCAGCATCTTTAGACTTTGATTTGCCTAAAAATTGTTTACAAAGTCAGCCATTTAAATAGAAATGGTTATTTTTGAAAATTGTCCTTTGTAAGTCTATATTTCACTGGGAGCCTGACACTGCTGTTTTTCATCTACAGGGTGACAAAGGAGAATCTGGAGCAGCTGGAAGAGATGTCAGTTTTCCAAACCTCCTTCATATCATTATTCTTCTAATATGTGGTGTAGTCAGTTTGTTTCTACACTGTATCCTCCGTGTCTCAACCTGCCCTCTTGCACCCCACCTTCCTGTTTTGATCATGTCTTCCTTGACTTCATTGCACATCAGCTCTCCTCCTTTCTTTTCGACTCATCACTTTCCCCCTTAAATGTATATTTATCAACCATATTCGCTCTGACATTGACATCACACTCTCGCTCACTGCTGAATCAATAAGCTTCTCAGAAGAAGCTATATAAATTCACTAGCCTCTAATGATCAAGCTTAGCCTTTAAGGAGGAGGCACTTCTGAGAGGAATCCAGAGGGGCGCCAAATGTCACAGTGCTGTTTTCATGTGCAAATTCATATTAATTATCTCTAGAACATCAGTGGAGGGGTGGCAGCGGCCACCTGCTTTGATTTTATAGTTCTACTTCTAGTATAGTGCAGGAGGATGTAACCCTGTGTCGAATGAATCTTGGTTATGTGTATTTCAGGGCCGTGATGGACCAAAAGGGGACCGGGGTCTAGCTGGACCTGTAGGCCCTTCTGGTCCCCCGGGAGCTCCTGGAGTGCCTGGCAGCATTGGTCCCCCTGGACAGGTGTGAGAGTGAAGTAAACATCTGAAAAATAGCATGGATCATTTATCATTTTTACTCAAACATGCTCTGTTACTGTCTCTCAGGTTGTGTTTGTAAAAGCAGCAGCACCAATCCCAGGTCCACAGGGGCCTCCAGGAACGCCTGTGAGTCGGCATGACTTCTCAGCATTCTGATTTTGTTCTTAATTACAGTCTTGAAAGGCTTATTGCATGTTAATGTGCTCATTTATGCTCTTTCCAAAATGAACTAACTTTTTATTTAGTTGCGCCAACACGTAATTTAGGTGTACCTCAAATTTTTCTGTACGCATTTTGGCACCAAATATTCAAGAATTCAGAGGTTTTATTACTCCGCCAAGGAGTTTTATTACTCTGCCAAGGAGACTTATTACTCCTTGACGGCGTAACATAACTCCTTTGTCTGTTTGTCTGTCTGGCTTTCTGTTAGCAACATTACTCAAAAATGGATCAACGGATTTGGATGAAATTTTCAGGGAAGGTCAGAAATGACACAAGAGCCAAGTGATTTACATTTTGGCAGTAATGTGACTTATAGTCTGTATCCACGGATTTGTTAAAGAGTTCTGTATCGTTGTGTGATAGCGGCATGGCGCCACTGTAACTATGACAACAAGTAAACACTATGCCAGCTGCCTGCTGATGATCACATGATTGTGATTCTACTACAAAATAACTGTTGTAAACTTATTTGAATTTATCCATCGGAAATAATACAAGGAACAATTGATTAAATTGTGAGGGTGTTTCCGAGTCCCATCAATTCCCGCTGAACGTTACATATTTAGGTCACGTGATTCGGTATCCGTACATAACGTACACATGCATAACACACGCCTGTGCTCAGCGCATGTCATTTTGTTTGTGGGTACATCTATATTAAATGGACATATTCTATAGTGCCATGATTTCTGCCACAATTTTTTTCAAGATTTCAGCCATCAGAAATGATATGACTGAGCAACCTTGACAGAGTACTGTGCTCTGAGTACTTTTCTTGTTGTCATATGCAGCAATAAATATTAGTCCAATGAGATTCTTAGTTTACGGTGTCTCTACATAGTGCTGTGATTAATCTATTTATAGTCATTCAGACACACTCATTACTCACATTTACTCATGCATACTGAGGTAACAAATATAAATACAAGAACAGTAGAAAAAAGTTAGCAACATGGGCAAAAATGTACAGTAAAGCAAGATTGCAATTAGTCTTTACAAATTTATAATAATCGGATGATTCGAATGTCACAAAGCCTTGTCTTTTGAATGAAAGTACAAACTCTAGCTGCATTTCCTACGACATCAACTTTAAAAGTGCTTTTTTGTCGTGTTCCTAAACATTTGTAGTTTCTTAGGCCATTTCATTAAAATGTAAACAGGAATTAAGGTGCAGATAAATGTTTTGCAGATTACACCTGGTATTTTTCATAGGGATAATTTGGGACTTACACTTAGTGAAAGCTAATGCTTCTTTGCCTGTATTCTAAGCTGTGGTGAATATTGTTTTCAGCTTTGACTCATCACTGCTTTGGTTTGCTACTGCCTGGTGCTCAAACACTGCGGGGAAGGTAGCTGCACCCGTCATGGCACGGGACGAGTTTCTTGCCTTTTTCAGTATTTCAATTTGGCACGTAGACGTTGCATGTTTTCATAAAAGTATGACTCCTTTTGCCTATTATCCCAGGAAAGACAGCTATACAGAAATAACAATAACAGAGCAAAGCATATTACTCCCTTGATGTATCAGGCTGTTGTGTGGTCTTGTTTTCCAGCAGCATCACCCTTTCACACACAGCAGCAGTGATGTGTGTTTTATCTATACGTATTTGTGTATGCTAGTGCATCCCTCCAACAGTGTCTGATGTTTTTGTCGTCTTTGCTCTGTCCTTCAGGGTGTCCCTGGAATCCCAGGAGCTGTAGGAGCCAGAGTAAGTACTAGTTGCCTCTACTGACCTCAGTTTGCTTTAGATCAGTAACCGCCTAACTTTATTTTGAACATTTTGTTTCTTCCAGGGGGACAGAGGTCAACCTGGCCTTAAAGGTGATGCTGTAAGTTAAACTTTCATCCTTATTATAGTGGAAGTGAGACACTGGGGTTTCCTGTCTTTTGTTTTGACCCTTTGATGTCTTCTTACTGGTAGGGAGATCCGGGTGAGGATGGAGCACCAGGAAAACCAGGGACAGCAGTGGTAAGACGTCCCCACATCGCCTGCTATGAAATCTGTCACTGTCCATGTTTTTATTTGCTGTGTTTATGTTTCATGATGCTTCTGTTTTACCACCACCTCTTACCAGGATGTACAAAAAGCACTGGCAGGCCTTGGTATTCAGGTATGTGGGCTTCACCTAATTATGATTTTATGATTTGCTTGTGTTGTGTGAAGAGAAATATAGGATTTGAATGTGGTGGTCGCATTTGAAATTAGGATGTCTTCCAAGTTTCATGGATGGTTGGATAGATGCTCTAGATAGATGGATGGATTCAGTTATTTCTCATCATTAAGGCTATATGGATAACTCTTGTAGCATAATGGTCTTGCTAATGGCAATTTTCCTAGAGCTTATGTAAGTATTATTTCTGTCCGTTTCTCCTTGTAAATGTCACAACACCATTTACAGCTGTTCATTTCTTTGTTCTGGTTTAAAGACCTCAATTAGTCTGAAAATAAAAATGTCATCAATCCAGTAGAAGAGGATTACAGAGTTGCCATGGTCACTTGTACGACTGGTTCTGACCTGTATACCTATGTACTTCAGATTTCAGAATTTCTCCCCAAATGGATTTTTATATGTTCATCAGACCTTACATTTTTGGACTCAGCCGATGAAAGGGAGACAAAGGGCACTGATTACGAGCAATTATAAAGCTGCTGAGATGATTTTCCTTCGGCAGACCATCACTCTGATGAATAACTCATTTTGTATCTCTATCCTGAAACACTCTATATACTGTATATTGCATACCTGTTTATGTTTCATCCCACCAACACTGCTCTTTGTTCCACTGCACTATTGTCACCTACCTCATGTGGGTATTTTAAGAGCAAATAAAACAGTCAAATTCCTTGTATGCACATGTACTTGCTTATGAATCTGGTTCTTGCAATTTCTCAATGCCTGGACTTTATGTGAAGTCTAAAGCATTCCTAACACAGACATCTGCTGCTGAAAGCTTTGAAACTGCTCCCTGTCTGATTTCTGCCCTCCATGCAGGTGTCTGATCTGAAGGTGGTTGTGGACAGGAAGGACGTACTCGTGGCCGCTCCAGCGCAAAAGCCAGAGAGAGGTGAAAAAGGAGACAGGGGGGAAGCTGGACAGAGAGGACCATCTGGTGCAGATGTAAGTGTGACTGAGAGCATCTTGAAAGCTGAGGGTAAAAATAAAAAGATTTCATGAAGGCTTCGTAGCGAATCCAGATAGGGAACTTTATTTAGATTTTTACTACAGTGTATATTTATTTAATTCAATTGCATTCTAAACCTTTTTAATTTCCTTTTGTGCATCAGGGCACTCGTGGTTTTCCAGGAGAGAGAGGAGCTAAAGGAGATCAAGGGGAACGAGGACCCGTAGGAGCAACTGGGCCTCCGGGAAGAGCCATTGGAGAACGAGGGCCAGAGGGACCCCCGGGGCCTGCTGGAGAGCCAGGCAAGCCAGGAATTCCAGGAGTTCCTGGGAGAGCTGGCGAACTGGGGGAGGTTGGAAGACCAGGAGAAAAGGTGCAGAGTGGAGTTGGATGAACAAACAAGGATTTTATCACGGCATCAACATGAATCTGATGATAATGTGCATATCTGTGTTTCAGGGGGAGAGAGGTGAGAGAGGTGACAAGGGAGATGCTGTAAGTGATTTTGTTAGATTAATGTAGTTCACTTTCATGTTTCAGCAAAACATTTTCACAGTCAGCTGAGAATTTTTTCTGTCAATCAGGGCAAAATCGGATTAACAGGACCAGCCGGCCCACCAGGTCAAAAGGTGAATTCCCTGTAGTTACTGGTGTTGATGTAGTATAAAGCTTGTGATACAAAACTTAGTAAATCCAGAATAAGGTTGGATTTCAAAGACATCTGCGTGTGTATATGTACTGTAGGGAGCATCTGCTGAGTCAGTGCTAGTTGGTTCCCCTGGTGCCAGAGGTATCCCAGGACTAGCAGGTCAGAAAGGAGAGCCTGGTGCTGCAGGACTAACAGGACCCAAAGGAGAACGGGTGAGATTTACACGTAGTACAAAGCCATACATCAGTACCGTGTCATGTGTTTCTTAATACAAGTAAGCTGTTTTAAAATTGCCTTACAGGGTTTTGTGGGACCTCGAGGTGATAAAGGAGACAGAGGAGAGACTGGAGAAAAGGGACGTGATGGCTCACCGGTGAGATAGCTTTCAGACGAGTCAGAATTAGAAATTGTAATGATTACGAACTCCGAAAGGAAAACGATTTTGCTGCTACAAACCTATCTTGTTTAAAGGACACTGATAGTTTGGAAAATACGTTTATTTTTTTTCTCAAGAATTCGAAGATAAGATTTAATCAACTCATATCTGTCTAATATTAATCGATGGCAAACTGCCTGCTAGCTCCGCTGAGCATATTGACTGTAAGCACGGGGGAAACAGCTAGATATGCTCTGTCTAAAACCAGTAAAGTTTGTCGACAGCATCTCAGAAGTGGTCACACGATTCTGTATCCGTACATGTCGTACACATGTCTGTGCTCAGTGCAAGGTCAGTTTGTTTGTGGGTACATCTATATTAAATGGCCACATTCTATGTTGCTGTGTTTTCTGATCATCAATAACTAATAAACAAATGCCGCATTTCTATAAACAAAACGGTGCATTTCTGACAATGGCGGAGTACTGCGCTCTCTGAGTGGTTTTCTAGTTTTTTTTAATATATATATATATATATATATATATATATATATTTATATATTTATATATATGCAAAATCAAAAGTCCAAGTATCCCATTCAGTTCTGTATTATTTACATAGCGCCAATTCACAACATCATTAAATGGCCAAAATCTCACAAGGCCAAGATCTCACAATATTACAGCAGACACTCAACAAAATCAGATTCCCTTGGCAACAGTTGGAGGATAAACTCTCTTTTATGAAAGAAAAAGTTCAGCAGAGCCAGGTTCATAGAGGGTCAAGTGGAGAGAGAAAAGGATAACAGTGAAAAACAGACAACAAACAGTAGAATGAGAAACATTTGGCAGGTTGGTGAGGCCGTTACATGAAGTTCATGGCATGCAATATTGTCAAATAAATGCATGAAGATTGAGAGAGATGAGGGTAGAGTAGAGGTGCTCGGTGCATCATTTTAGCAGCATTACTGAGGGATGGTTCAGCCAGCCTTTTTTATTAGCTTCACCAAAAAAGAATGTTTTAGGTCTAATTGTAGATAGAGTGTCTGCCTCCTAGACTCAAATTGGGAGCTGATTCCACACCAGATAAGCCTTGTAACTGAGGGCTCTGAGAATAAGGTGCTCGATTGGGACAATATGCATTAAAAGTAAGTTCTATAGATATGATAGATTTCAGTGGAGCTTGGTCATTAATGGTTTTGTATGCAAGGAGAATGATTTTAGGTTCTGCAGCATTTTGGATCAGTAGGAGGTTTTTCACAGAGTTATCGGGACATCCTGATGATAAAGAATTACAATACAACAGCTTAGAATTAACGTCTGTATCAACTATATCAGCTGTCATTTTTTTGTGCTGATCTTTTTTATTATTTCTTTTATATTCAAAATATGACGTGTGGTTTCAGGGAATACCGGGAGAACCGGGAAAACCTGGTCAAGATGGGAAACCGGTAAGTTATAATTCTGAAGGTGAAAAATTGATGTTAAACGTACTGTACTTTAGAATTTTACATTTTCATAAAGAGCATGATGTTGTAATTACTTGTGTAAATACTGACTGAACATTTATTTCAGCAAACTTGGTAAGTATGCGTTTATTTCTTATGAAAGCAATCATATAGAGTTAATGGTATAATCTGCTAGTTAGCTTCATATTTGGTTTGTGTATTTCATTGTAAAGTTATTAATCCACAGACATACTGCAAATTCTTACCTTATTGACAATATGAAATCAGAATAATTCCATGTCCCATCACAGGACACACTAAAGATTTATCTTTTTCTTTACAATTCACATTGATCACTAAAAGTCTGAACACACACAATTCTGTAAGTCATGATTGCTTGTGTGGGTCTAATTAACTGTAAGGAGAGAAGAGCAGGAGAGATATGAAGCTTTTCCTCACACTCTTTATTTTCCTTCCCTAAATGTCTGAGCAGGGTACAACAGGGCCTGCTGGTATTCGAGGCCAACCAGTGAGTAACCAGAAACCCAGTCTGCTTTTAGGCTTGAACTGCAGAGATAATTTACTGGGTCGGCTGTGAGAACAAAGCCAATGGAGCTGTTTTTTTTCCCCTCCTTGGGCCGAGGCTTCATAGATCCTTGAATAGTAGGCTTTTGCTGTGCAGCTAACACCTCACTCTCTAACTGTCTCTCTCTCCTCATGTGTCTCATCTCTGTCCATTTCCTTTTCTATGTTGTTTGTTTCCCCTGTTCCAACACTGTTCCCCACCCACCTGCACCCCCCCGCCCTCCTGTCATCCACTTTCCTTTGACTTTCTTCCTCTCCAGGGCTTGCCTGGGTTCCCAGGAGTTCTAGGCAGACCGGTAGGTTCTCTGCTGCTGGCTGGCATGCTTGAGCTCTGGAGGAGGGAGGGTTGGGACCTGTCCCTGTGATATCAGATACAAGTGGGAGTGGACCAAAGTCGATGAGATGCGAGTGGGCTATAGCTTAGACAGTAGGTAGCTTGAAAGATGTATCTGGATTTAACAACAGGAGAACAACTTATCAGGATGCACACGCTGTCATGTACCTCCCAGACAAATTTCTCCTCTTTAATCTTAAGTCGTTTGTATTGGAAACATCCATCTGCAACCTTGATCGGTTCCCAGTGAAATGTCCCCAAAGCATCCGTGTCAAACTCAAGAGCTGAAGTTCGAAGTTGCAGTTTTAAATGTATAAAACACCACAAATTCATTAGGGGAGATGAAAGGAAGCTGACTGTCAACCCGAGCTGGAGCTTTCGCCAGGATCTGGTGCACAATAGTGGGGGGGATATTAAATTGGGTAGACTCCAAAAAGCACTGTTGTTGATTTGCCTGAGTCTGCTTATCATGCATGCAGCAGTGCCTGCTGTCTGATGTGTGCTTATCCCTTGCACAGCACAGATTTTTTTTCAGAGCTTACCATGCAAGTGTCTCTTTGTTGACATTGTTGATCCTCTGTTTGTATTGTCCTACCTGTTGTCCTGAGTCAGTCACACGTTAACATGCTTGTATATTAATGTTTCCTACAGACGAGCTCCTGTCTGTCTGTGAATGACAATATTTATGTCACAATTCCACGTCATTCATTGTTGAGTACATAAAACTACATACGATTTACAGTACTCAATTTTTCTAAACATATTTATGCACAAATATGTTGCTTAAAGGGATAGTTCTACGTTTTGGGAAGTGTCAAGTAGTTATGAACTTTCTTGCCAAGAGTTAAATGAAAAGATCACTAATATGTGTTAGTTACTGCCTGCAGCAACTTAGTTTAGCTGTCAAAATGTGAAAAAGTCCACAATTCTAAATGTCACTAATCAGCATGTGACACCTCATTAGTTTAATCTGTACAGACTTACATGTAACAACATCTTATTTTGGTCTTATGGGGGAGAACTGTTTGTTACCCGGGAACATCCTGGACTTTTGTTATCTCTGTAAAATTGATACCAGAGGAAACTCCAGCCAGGAATTAGTATTTAAGGAAATAAAACACCAGTGATTATCTTGTCTAACTCTGAACAAGAAAGCCAATGAGCTTTTCCAAAATGGTCCTTTAAAATGTGGCCTGTGTACAACTTCAGGTTTCTTTTTTTTTTCTTGTTTTGTTTTATACTACATGTGGCTGTATTTTGCTTACAGGGAAACCCAGGAGAGCCTGGCATTAGAGGGCCAACTGTAAGTATGACACGCATGAAATAGTGTGCATACACAATGACAGATTCTTATTAACTACATACGGCTGCAATTTACATACATGTTGATGGCATGTGTTTTAATCAGGGTCCCATGGGTCCAAACGGGTTGCCTGGTCCACCAGGCGTCAAGGTGAGTTCACTGCATGTCCAACATCTCAGTGTGCTGCCAGTTATCACATATACAAATTATTTTGTTGCTTGCTGACCACACTCATAAAAAATCTGTTTCTTACAGGGTAATCAAGGAGAAGCAGGAATTGGTGTCCAGGTACAATGACAACGGTGGTATTTTCCATCTTTTAGACAAGAATGAATTTGCCAAAATAGTTACTCATATAACAGTGGCGATGCACAACAGATATGCAGTCTGAGAGGTTGTTACTCCTCTCTGCAGGGTCCTCCGGGTGCCCAGGGGAGCACAGGTCTGCCAGGACCTCCAGGCCCTCCAGGAGCTGTAGTACGTGTTCCCATAAATCACAGCTTCTCCTCTGGGAAAACTGCCTCCACGTTTTCTCATTAAATTCACTGAAAATCTCATGGTGTGTATCAGCATGTGTTCTTTCTTACCAGTGTATTTATTTTCCTCTGCAGGGTCCACAGGGCCCCCCAGGACTGTCAGGACAGGTGGTGAGTACACAACCCTAACGTGGCTGCTGCTGCTCTACTGTGGAGCGCAGTGAGGGAGTGTAAAATTGACAAAATGTTTTGACCCTGAGGCATTTCAGTTGTAACTGAAAATAGGAAGGTAATTAAATAAAAATGCCAAAACATCCACCCATCTTTTGTTGATTAATGGCACCTTCCACTACATTTTGTACTTTTTTTTGTAGCAGGCTTCACACAGCGTGTGTGACACCAAATCTACTTTTTCTTAAGAATGACCACTACAACCAACATTTGTGCCACCACTGAAAATGTATGAAAAATGTACTTCAGTATTCAGAGAATCTGACCAAAAAAATACAACAAACTACATTACAAAAGAACATTCCTTTTATTTACTTTTTTAACCATCGCTGATTGGTTGTTCATGGGCAGTGTTTCAGGTGAATTGTACATGTACCTAAAGACAGTTTTGCATATATAAATATGACTGCACATCCTTGTTATTAAATAAATATTACATGTTACAAAGCTCGTCTTTCTCCTCAGGGTGAGGCAGGTAAACCGGGTGTTCCTGGAAGAGATGGGGTCCCTGGGAAAGAAGGAATACCTGGATTACCAGGAAAGCAGGTATGTCTGTCTCAGTGTGTGCTTATGTTTATGCTGTGTTGTGTGTACATGCGGCATGAACGGTGTTGTTCCTATTAAGTCCTCCTCAGTGTTAACGTTGTGTAATTTCTTCCTCAGGGCATTGCTGGGCCTCCAGGCCAGGCCGGCTTCAAAGGGGAGCAGGGAGATAGCGGCCCTCCAGGGAAGGTGAGAACATGCTGTATCTACTGAGCAGCCTCCGGCTAAAAGGACAGTTAATGCAGTTTGCTTTGTGCCTGTTTTGGATGTGATCCCAGCTGCAGAATGATTTGCTGTATGAAGTAATAACACATTTCTCTGCTGCTCTTTCTAGTAAGAGTTTTGATCTGATGCACAGCAATAGGTGGTCCCTAATCCAAATCTTCCTTCAAGGGCTGCGGTCAGACTGCTGTTGCCTTTACACCAAATGGTGCTCCAGATAAATTCCCGTGCAATTTCCACTCCTCTTAAAGTTGTCCAGGAGTCCCACTGTTTGGGGTTTATATGTTGCAGCGAGCTGACACTACAAACTCTGATGTTTGAACGCCGATAAAGCTTAGTTGGCTGCAGCAGTGTGAGCTGTAGTAATAGGGCTAGAGCTGCTAAACAGAAGGAAACTAAATCTTCCACTCTCATCCAGAGTCATTACACTGCCGGGGAAATGCTGCAGTTGTGGGTTATTCAGCCTGGAAATTGTGATAAGCATAGTTGAACACGTTCACGTAGCTCTGTAAAGGAGGAAACTGTGGACCTGCTCTCTTTCTGCCTCTGCATATTCAAATGATGGCTCAGAGATGCCCTTATAACCTGGGAAATGTTTAGCGGTGAATTTATAATGCATGTCCATGTGGTAACACAGGTAGAGCTGCTATCTGGGCTGTCGGAAGCGAAATCTTTTGTGAATATTTGGTCTCAATTCATTTCTCGCTCTGTTTGTGCACTACGCCTGCTGCACAGTATGTGACCTGTTTAGTGGATATTTTATAGCAAATATGCAGCATAAGTATTCCTTGCACTTTGGAGAGTGTCCTTTTTTTTTTTTTTTTTTGGAGAGTGTCTTGAGTTGGGATTTAGTGGTAATATGAGAAGTTCATCTCCCTTTGCAAGCTGTCTCAGTGGTCTTTCTCTGTTACATGACTGTTATTGATTGACATTCAAAGAACAAATTCTCTGGCACTAGCTAAGCGAGAAAATTAGTTTTCACATGTCGGTTGCAGACAGAGATTATCTTTTGCAGTACAGCCGTGGATTTTTTTGTTTTTTTAATTGTAGCTAAATTGGGGAAAACCCTGTGGAGGCCTCCCTCTCTAAAAATGAAAAAGGGGCCAACCATGAATATGAATTTCAGCTAAAGCCATGCATAAATTTATGGATAATTGCCTTGAGTGTTCTATTAAGCACTCTGCCAGCCTGTCAGTCTGCAAATAGCACAGGCTGCTCTGGATTGTCTTGTATTAGTTTAAATGTAAGTTGTAGTGGAGGAGGTACAAACAGCATCAACATTGTCCCAGTCTAGATGACATTCTGGACACATGTTTTGGGGTTGTTGGTATATTCTAGCACACTGAATGCCCCTGTATATCTCTGCGTACATTCTGTTACTTCTGACAGCCTTGAAATCATTTATAAATGCCAGTCTGTCAGTTCCATTGGCAGCTATACATTCATATACACCCAGACTATGATAGAACTGCCATGTTTGACAGATGCTATCAGATGCGTTAGGTCGTGAACTGTTTTTTTTTTTCTCTCCATCACTTTGATAAAGGTTGATTTGTGTTCTGTTGCTCCATATATCTTTGTTCTGAGACTTTGCTCTTTAGAGTTTGTTGTATGTTTTTGTCATCTGAAACCATAGGGGTTTACTCCGAAGTAAGTTTGACATTATAAGGCTTTTTTAAAAAATGTATGTTGGCTTGACAGAACCTAGAACCTCAGTCACTTCAACGGTTATCAACTGTCTTTGTTAACCAGACTTTAGGCTCTGTGTGCTGCTATAAAAGGCCCGTTTGATGCAACATTTGATTCTTCCTCTGCACAAATGGACTGATGGCGTGCTGCCTATTTCTGCGAGGAGAAACAGGTTGTTATAATGGGGAGCTTTGAAGGATATGAAAAATTTATTACAGCAGAAAGAGCTGTTACTGCAAATAAGGCATAAGAGAGGAAATGCTGGTAAAACAACGGCTGATCATGCGAGTTAATATATTTATTTTATCACTCCTAATGACTGCTACTTACTTCTAATATCACAGCTGCACATTAGGGCTCTTAAGCTTCATACATTTAAACGTGGTACTCAAGAAGTGCATTTAGGTTTGAAACTGTCCCATGATAAAGGATACGTGGAAATCTTTGAAGTTTTTGGTCAATCAGTAAAATTAATGTTATTAGTTGAATATTTTCTGTGTTCCGTTGTCTAATCTAATCTGTATTATATTAACTGTATTCCCAGCGAAATGGAAATCAGCAAATCAACACGAAGCATAAAAACATACATCCATCTATTATCTATACACAACTTAGTCCTCATTAGGTTTGCAAGGGGGGTTTGAGTCTGTCCCAGCTGACTTAGGGTGAAGGCCCTGGACAGGTCACCAGTCTATCACAGGGCTACATATAGAGACAAACAATCACACTCACATTCACACCTAAGGTTAATTTAAAATCACCAATTAACCTCAACATGTTTTTGGACTGTGGAACATACTTATGCATTTTCCACATCGCCAACTGCATCCATGTAGGTTCCCATGGAAACATGATGATTGCTAACATATGGTTTAACAGGTTTACAGACATTACACATTCTGTCAACTGAGAATCTGTGTCCCTCATAGAGAATATCATCAGGACAGAAATTAATAAAAGAGTGGTCCTTCTTACAGCTGATTTAAATCCAAAACTCTGAAGAGAACCTCCTCTAGAACAGGTTGGGTGTGCAGCATCGGTCGCCATGGTGATCTAGCAGGTTAAAAGAGAGCCACCTGCATTGACACTGAAAACTGTGAACTTACCTCGCTAATCTATTAATCGTGCTTTGTGGGACAGAACACTGATTACCTTTCTGTGTATGAGAGTCGCCTGGACTTTACGTCTTGTGGTGAATCCCTTGAGGTTCTGGTCTTAAGCTTTTCTCTTGATTGTTGACAGGGATGCATGTGCACATACATGCCAGACAGCATGATGACTTTTTTTTCTGTGTGCTTAGCCACTCTCCTCATAATTTGTCATCATAAAGAAAAAACTGTGGTGTGATTTGAAAAGTCAGAGTTAACTGAATGTTCCAGTTAACTGCTGCCATGTTGAAGACAGTCAAGACATCAGTGACTTCAGTTTCTGTTAATTATTGCTTAAATTGACAAAAGACACTTGGAAAAACTAATTATTAAATGAACACTGTACAAGAAACACCACCTCTGCTCAACTGTGATCTGTCAGTGTTACTTGGCCCTTAAATAGAAACCACCTCCACCCTGAGATATGATTTAATCCCTACAGTTGACTGTATTGGAATGACTGCAGACGTCTGTTAATCACGATTGGCTCGGCTTGGTTTATCAAAGCTTGTGCCAATTCTGCCAATGAGAATCTCAATTAAGCCAAATTTCAGCTCAATAAGACAGAAAATGACAGAAGGTCAGTTACATAACGTTTTCTCCCATACTTTCATTTTCTCTGCTGCAGTGTGTTTTTTTATACTGCAGATAAAACATCACCGAGTATTTGTAGACACCAATCCCAATCTGCTTTGTGTTATCACACAACCTTTTATTAAACTGATGCTTTTTTCCTTCCGGTGCCGACACAGCAGATTCTTCTTTGTCTGAGCCACAAGCCATCAAACTTTTTAGCCTGGAGCGTCGCTTTTTGTAATGCAAAGCAAGTCCATCAGGTCTGCTGCCAGATTTTATAATGACCTACAGTAGCAGCCCCATTTACTTGCTGTTAACTCTCAGCTGCAGTGTTTTCTGAGCCATGGAGTTTAGCAACTTTTCCAGCACAGATGTGCAACTGCTATTTCAGAGATGAAATGTCAGTTTAGCAACATGTTGCAAGGCTCGAGCTGTTCAGTTTAGCATCCAAAGTACACATTTTTTCAGCCACGTAAAAGAGCCATCTGCAACAAGAACAAACCTCAGCATTTATTCTGTCGGTTTCGCTTTGTTTGCATCTAGAGAGACTTTCTCTCACATCTTTATTGCTTCCAGTTGTACTTGTTGCCCAAACACATGTACTACTTGGAAATGTATGCATGTAAAACATCAAATATTCCTTTACATGATGACTGTGTAATCAAATGTATAGAACAGATGGCTGTTCTCTCATGTTTACATTCTGCACTAGAGAAACTAATGTGACACCATGCTGCTATTTGCTGCTTCTTTCCTTTTAAAGTTTAACTTTACTAGTATTTATGTAATATTTCGACGCATGTTTCTCTATATTTCACGTCTAATTATAAATATGTCTATAATGTGGTCATGCATATTTGGTTAGTACCAGACCAGTACTGATTCTATTTACAAACCACAAAATATTCACGTTCTTAGCTGACACACCACTGATAGCAATGAATATATATTTAGTAACAGATACACCTCCGGGCATACATGGCCTGTAAATCTATTCAGTGGCAAAATGAAAAGGAGAGAGAAATTTTTTTGAAGAAGTGTGAAAGTGTTATATTTTACATTAAGAAACAGCAGCAGCATATTATAGTATGTTTATGATGACTGCAATATAGAGGCATATGTAAAGATTCAACACATGACCAAGTCCTGAAAACCGTTATTAAATTATTAGATAGCTTTTAAACAAAAATGCTGTGTCTTTTTCCAAGTGTACTGTAGGATTTTTAAAAAAAAAAAAACTTCTAATCTGAGTTTCTTATTTTTCAAGCAGTTATGGCATTAAAACTAAATGTTCAGAGACTTTAAACTTGAGTTATTTAAAACCATATTAAAAGTCTAAACACACACACACACACACACCTATATATATGTGTGTGTGTGTGTGTGTGTATATGTATATATTCTCATTTCTTAAACAACCATGTCAGAAGGCATATCCTGTAGACATGGAAAAGAAGTTAATCCATCTCAGAAGGATCAAATTATTGGCCTGCATCAAGCAAAGAAAACAAGTAAGGAGATTTCTGAAACTACTAAAGAACCGTCCAACGCATTATTAAAACCTGAAGGATAGTGGAGAACCATCATCTTCGAGGAACAGATGTGGTCAGTCATGTGGTCTGATGAGTCCAGAATTACCCTTTTCCAAAGTGATGGGGGCATCAGGGTAAGAAGAGAGGAGGATGAAATGATGCCCTCATCATGTCTAGTGCCTACCAGCCGGTAGGAGTTAGGGTTCTGATCTGGGGTTGGTCAGGTTCAGCAACATTATGTGCCCAAAGAATGAGGTCAGCTGACTACCTGAATATACTGAATGACCAGGTCTTTCCATCAATGGAGTTTTTCTTCCCTGATGGCATGGGCATGTTCCAAGATGACGATGCCAGGATTCATGGGGCTCACATTGTGAATGAATGGTTCAGGGAGCATGACACGTCAAAAACAATTTGGGTATGGACTGAAGAAGCGACCTCAGCCCTGCAAGATTGTTTCGATGCCACAGACTGGGGTATATTTGCCGAAGGGGTGGACCTGGAGAGTCACACATCTGCTGTGCTCTCCTACATCAACTTTTGCTCTGAGAGTGTAACATCAACAAAGACTGTCAACGTGTTCTCAAACCAAAAGCCGTGGTTTAACATCGAGGTGCGTGCCCTCCTGAGAGTGCAGGAGGCTGCCTTCAAGTCAGGAGATCAGCAGGCTTATAAAGAGGCACGGCGGTCCCTGCAGAAAGACATCAACATGGCCAAGCGCTAATATAAACAGCACATTGAGGAGCACTTCGACAACAACAACGCCCGGAACATGTGGCAGGGGGCCAAGAGACTCACTGGCTAAAGGACGGTCAGACGATGTCAGACTCCACAGACAGCACCCTTAGCAGACACTCTGAACCAGTTCTTTGTTCGATCTGACCAACACAACGGACAGGCCCACACCTTTACTGCTGTTCCAGAGAGGGACGACACCCCCATCCAGCTGCAGTAGCATCAGATCAGAGCCACCCTGAGCAGAGTCAACACAAGAGGAGCACCTAGTCCAGATGGTGTCACAGGAAGAGTGCTCAAGTCATGTGCACAACAGCTAGCAGAGGTTTTCACCACCATCTTTAACCTCTTGCAACTACAGTCTACAGTCCCCACCTGCCTTAAGACAGCCACCATCGTCCCTGTGCCGAAGAAGAGCACAGTGAGCTGCCTGAACAACTATCGCCCTGTTGCTCTAACCCTCATCATAACCAAATGCTTTTAAAGACTCATATCATCCCATATTAAGGCTGCTATTCCTGCTGACCTCGATCCACATCAGTTTGCATACAGGGCAAACAGGGCAACGGAAGACGCCATCATCACATCTCTCCACACAGCTCTCACACACCTGGAAGGTAGTAACACCTATGTGAAGATGCTTTTCGTGGATTTCAGCTCCGCCTTCAATACAGTTGTCCCACACATTATTATTATTATTTTTTTTAAATTAATAATAATAATAATAATAATAATAATAATAATAATAATAATAATAATAATAATAATAATAATAATAATAATAATAAACTAAATAAATAAATAGTACATTTTCTGTATCATGTAGGGCCCTGAAAAAGATGCATTTACTGTAAGAAACGACAAGTAAAACAACATGTATTAATGGATTCTCTTTCATTCTGTTCTGGATGCAATTTTTAACTCATGATTGTCTGGAGCTCCTTTTTGCCAGAGTTGTGTTTTCTTGTCTGGAGAAAGAGACAGAGATGGTTGTTGTTTGTGAGTTACTCACTATTCAGCTCCAGTGCTGCTGTTGGTTATGTTGACATGAATCGTGACGAGTGTCCTAAACGGCTCCCCCACCGCTGACAGCCTCAGGTTCAGCACCTCGGACAGAGTCACTGTGACACTGTCAGCGAGTACAGCAGTTTGATAAATAACCAGGCGACACTTTTCCATCTGCTCAGGATCGCTTGCCACCGTTTGTTGTCATACACACGCACAAGTACGTGTGTTTCCATCACTTCAGAGGACAATACACTGACTTACACTCATTTCCTGGAGATTTACCCTTGTCCTAATCATAGCTACTATTTTCTTCACCCTGCTCTTTATCCTAACTTTAAACCAGACCAAACCCTTTCCTAACCTTAAACAAACTCTTCACACAGTGTGACAGTGTCGACACCATGATGTCCCCACAACATATCTAATGCACATGCTCTCACAAAAATGGGAAGACTGTGGGACAGAAATGTAAAGTTTGGGAGATTTTGAGACTCAGTTCAGTGCAGTGGCTAAACAGTGAGAGTGTCTTTGTTTACTGTCATTGCTGAAGACATTAAGGCTCCTAATGCTCAAGAGCCAGAAAAGATACTGATTGGACTAATTTGATCAAAAAAACCCACTGTATTTTAATACACATTGACCTATTATTTTCTCCATTTTTCTCTTCCAGTCTGTGGCTGGACCCCAAGGACCCAAAGGCGAGCGGGTGAGTCATCGTTATTGGCCGTTTCTGCTTTGACAAAGTAGAACAGAGTTGCTGAATGCAGCTGACAGTACTCTCCTGATTCTGATTGATGCAGGGTCTTCCTGGTCAAACGCTGCCAGGCATAGCTGGAGAGAGAGGTCTGTCTGGCGAAAAGGTAAGTGACCAAACCAAAGGCTCTCTCTCAGTCAGTAACACAAAACAGGCTGCAAATGTTAAGTGCTTTTTCATTAACACTCTATGACTGACTGTGTAACTACTGTCATTCAGGGAAACAGGGGAGACAAAGGTGCTCCTGGCACCAAAGGAGAAAGAGTGAGTACCATCATGATGCGGAGCAGCGCACATACTTAATGTAACCGTAGCAACATGTTCACATGTGATCTGTCATCATACCAGGGAGCAGTTGGTGAACAAGGAGATCCTGGAGAAGATGTAAGTAATCAGCTTCCACTAGCTGTGTATTGCCTGGATTTAGTGTGTGCCATCACTTTTTTAAATGGACTCGTGTGCTATGTAGACATACAATACATCTCTTGAGTGCTTCTAAAAGCCTGGGAAGATTTATTACCACCATTAGAACATCAGTAGTTTTACATACAATCAAGAGAGAATTGGATATTTGATGTGAACAAACTACTAATCACATTTTGTTCTTCACAAACCTGATGGGATAAAATAATGGATTCCTCTTAACAGTTTGTATGTAATGACCTTGGCAAATGTTAGTTTGTGAGCTGATTGTGCTACTACAGTCATAAAAGATCATTTGCTCCACAGCTTTTGGAACCACATCCATCTCAGACTTTTTTTTCGTTTTTTTTTTTAGTGGCATGACATTTCTGTTAATCAGATTTCAGTCAAAAGTCCAGATGGTATACAGGAAAATATGTAATAATAATCTTTTCAATAATAAACTTTCCATTACTGTAACAGAGTTTTTGCCTTGGTAAGTAATTAAACAGCTGAACTTTCTGTCTGCCAGGCTCAACCAGAGTAAATAGGTTTGAACACACCACCATAGTTTTAGGCTCTTAACTGGATTCTAGGACATTTTATCATCATTTTGAAGTCCATTTAAGATTCAGGGCATGCCATGGTCAGAATCCTCGGTATATCTCAGATCTTTTATCCTCGTACAACCCTGTCCACACTGTGATATCCCTGTACAGGGGCCTTCTATCTGTTCCAGAGTCTCAGCTGAAGACAAAGGAGGGACAGAGCTTTTCAAATAACAGCCCTGATGCTATGGAGTAACCTGCCTGAGCAAATACAAAAGACTCAGTCAGTGGGTTCTTTTGAATCTAAACTTAAAACATGCTTTTCTCAAACCACCTCAGACTGGATCTGATTCTAGCTGTTATTCTTTTAATGGGTTTGGCTATTTTTATTTTTAGTGGTTAGTGGCTTTGTACCTTTATTTTCTTTACAATGTTTGCAGGATCTTATATGCTCTGTAACGTTGTTAAGATAAGTACTATATCAATAAAGATATTATTTCTATGGTACAATTCATGTACAGATGTACTGAACATAAAGCAGGTAATCAATTTAAATTGACTTGCATCGCCAAATCCCAACATGTCATTTCAATGCACTGTACATCAGGAGGACATGACATTCAAATAGCGTAGGACGAAATCCAACAGTTTGCCTCCACTGGCTGGGTTGAGGGAAAAGCAAAGAGAGACAAGATGAGAGAAACAACAAGCAATATAACAGTAAACACTGAGAGGCCAGTAACTGCAGATCAGATCATGCAGCTCTAGAGCCAGAGATACCTGCAGAGATGTACAGGGAGGCAGAGGACAGAGAGGACAAAACACAAACTACAGGGGAGAAAACAACACAAAGTTTATGACGTGCAAAAGTGGCATATAAATAAATAGAGAAAGGAAGGAAGGAAGGAGAGTAGAATTTATGATAAAATGATAAAAGCAAGGAAAATAAAATCAGATAAAACTGAATTAAAACTACAGGATAAGGCAGGTCAGGTAAAAACACTAAAGCAGCAGAAAGCAACAGTAAAAAGATTTTGTTCGAAAGTGTCAGCAGATTCAGAGCCCCTGAGGGTCATTTAGAGTTCTGTACAAACTATATTTGACCAGTAGCTTTCTAAATTACTCACACCAGAAAGATGAGCATAAGTAAAATCAAGTCACCATTATTTAGTTAGCACATTTAAAACAACAGCCATGAAGCCAAACTGCTTTGTTCAGCCGATAGTCAAAAGTCAAGCCTGCTGAAGATAAAAGCAGATGTCACCTTTTCTGTGTCAAGAAAGAAATCTGAAATTCTGATTCTGGCAGTATTCCCTAAATAATAGAAGGATCCTTTAGTCACATTTCTTGACATTAAAAAGATGATAACCCTGAGGTTTTTGTCCTGTTCCTTTGTGTTCATTGCAGATAAGTTAAGGTGGTCAGACAGTTTTTCTCTCTCAGGAGATGATTTCAGTTTTCTTTTGATTTTTGCTGTAAAAAGTTGAGTCATCCACAGACTCATGGCAGTTATACGTGGAATCAAGCCATTGATGGAACTGTAATCAGTTGAGCTTACAGAGATTAATAGTTGTGCATCGAGTGCATTATTTCTTCATCACTGTTGAAATCTGTACAGTACATTAGTATCATCTATAGTACAAAATGCAGCACTGAGACCCAACAGGACAAACATGGAGAGCTTGTTCTCGTCAGTGTTAATTCTGAGCTCCAGCTGTACTGTGCTTGTTTCCTGAAACCAGACTAGGAACAGGGTTGTCACAGAGGAAATGTTCACCTGTTTCTCTTACTCAGAAAAGGCAGTTTGGAGATTGGTCTGTAATTCAAGTTTTGCACACTTTCTGAAATATTCATGAGCCTTTACTGAATGAGATTTATTGTGATGGCTCCCTTTTCTAAAACACTCAGAAAATTAATTGTTTTGAGCAACATTGAGTAGATCAGAGTTATGGTTAGCAGCAGAGTTTATGAACCTTAGGACTGCCGTAGAAGTCAAATCGTTCTGTGTTTCTGAAAGCTGCATTGTGTTTTGTTTGAGGTTCTTTTACGGTAACGTATCGGACCTCAAGTCTTGTCTTCTCCATCTCCGTTTAACGGTGTTTCTTTTGATTTGGTTGATTTTCTGGTTACTCTATTGTGGTTTTTGTTTTGGGGAATGTTTTAGATATGGTTAGATACAGATATGTTCAAAAGCTGATGATAGTTTTGTATTAATTTATCCACTAGGTCCTACACAGATGAAAAGAGACTGGTCAAAGACATTATTTATATGCAAGATAAAAAGAAATTTGATTTCAGATGCAAGGTTGTGTCTTTGTACAATATGCAGCATATGAAGAGAGACACAGGACCTCTGGGGATGTCCTGTGGCATCGGGATGGTGGCAGTGAATTCTGTGGGTTGCAGGGTGGGACTTACCTAGATCGGGCTTATCCTGGCACATCCCATAGATGCTAATTAAGATCTGGATCTGGGGAGTGTAGAACCCCATGTCGGGGTGCATTGTCCTGCTGAGGGTGGCAACTGGCATCAAGGACTGCTATGGGGGTTGCTTGACCTGCAGTGTTTAGGTGGGTGGTACATGTCAAACATCTACATTGAAGGTCAGGACTCAAGGTTTCCCAGCAGAACGTTGCATTATCAGAAGATGATCAGTGTTATTCGCTTCACCTGTCAGTGGTCATAATGTTGTAGCTGATCTGTGGATATTCTTTGACCTCAGCATCTTTGCAGTAGGAAACATTAATAATTTGCAGGGCAGTTTCTGTAAGAGCTGCTGGTGTGTCCAGGTTATCCAGGTTTCAGAAAGTTTTATTAACATGAATGCGAATGTTAAAAATGACATTTGCAGACTTAATGTCTTGCTTTGATCTACAAGTGGTTGGGTGCTCACAAGGTTGTCTCCTTCTACTCGGCTGTTAATTTGAAGATTAGATCTTGTGAGAGAGTTTGTCAGATTGGATTCTATTAGCGCACTGTGGGGTCTTTTAGGCTGGAATTGTGGCTGGTGAGCAGATAGATGCTACATACTGATCAGATTCACTGGGGAATGTGTGAAGTAGAGCAACGCCAGAGTAAAGTCCCTGGGTTATTTAGCAGTCCAAGCCTGATGAATAAATTCTTCATTTTGATAGCAGAACCACACTGATAGGAGGACAGACCCCGGGGATGTCAGACACTGACAGAGCGTTTGGCAGCAAGTGTCGTGACGATGGTCTGATTGCTATTGTCTGTGCTCTTATGCTGGGAGGCCTTTTTTTCACCATACATATTAAACCAGAACCCTTTTTTTTCAGTCCAATTATTTAATCTTGCTTCACTTGACTATATTTCTATAGCAGCGTCGACTTTCTGTCCTAAAATGTCAGCTGTAACTGAGCCCAATCTTCTCTGACGTCTAAGGTTTTGATTATTTGTCATTCCTGAGGTTCACAAGGCTTGTTAATTGTAATGACAACCGTGCTTACAGTGCATACCAATACTGATGGACCGTGTCTTTATCAGTGAAATGAATGCTAAACTGATATTTAGGAGGCATGCAAAATGTAAAGCACTATTTGAACAAGCTGCAAAATCACCTTTTTTTAATTAATGCTAATAAAAAAAAAGCAGTAATTCAGTTGTTAGTGTTTGACTGCTTTTTTCCAGTCATTTCTTATTGGGCATATATTCAAAAATCCACATAAATGATTCTTTTCACACCTTTTTGTTTGTTTTTCATGCAGGGTACACAGGGATCTCCTGGGCCGAAAGGAGATAAGGTGAGCTTTTGTCACATGTTTTGTTAATATGCCTGAAGTCAAACCAATTTCTCTCTGACTGTAATGACAAAATGTGTGTTGCAGGGAGAGAAGGGCATCGGGCTGGCAGGTCCTCCTGGTCGGGATGGGCCTGCAGGTTTAAAGGTGGGCAACAACATGTGCTGCAGCACAAGAAAATCTATGTTTTTATCTCTCCAATCAGATAATAATGGTCTATCAGACGGCCCACAGGATAAAATCTGTGACTGCATTGCAGGGAGATCCAGGGCTTCCTGGTCCATCAGGTCCTCCAGGGCCGCAGGGGAAGTCTGGGAACACTGGGCAGCCTGGTGTGAGAGGAGAAAATGGACAACCAGGACCTCAAGGGCCTCCAGGAGAGAGGGTTGGTGCAGCCGCTGATAATGGGGAAAAAAAAAAAAAAAAGAAAAAGCATATTTTTACCCTTCATCCCTCTGGTGAAATTTCCAACTATTGTGGTCTTTTTTTTCAGGGTCTCCAAGGCTTTGCAGGGCGTGCAGGAAATGTTGGACCTCCTGGTCCTGCTGGTCCTGCTGGACAGGCAGTGAGTTCCTGATCTTATTATACTGTGATAATTAGCTGCGTACTCCTGAGAGCTTCTGTACTGGCTTCACTGTTGATTGTACAGGATTCCTGGTTTGTTATTGGACAGCTGCTTACAGACAAAAAAGTTCTTCTTTTCTGTGCACTCTCTTGGTTAAATTTTGTCCCAAAAATAGCTCAGGATGAGCAAGAGAGAGAAGACAGTGACAGGTAACAAGAAAAGAAATTTGTCATTTATATGATCAATACTGTTTTCTAGGGTTCTCCTGGAGCTGCTGGGGTCAAAGGGGACAAGGTGACTATTTAAGCCAACACATACAGTATTTCTGTGTTGCTGCTTCAATGTTAATGGATTTTTTTGAAGGGTATAGATATTATTTCTGTTGCCAGGGGGAAGTTGGTGTTGGCGTTCCTGGTCCCAGAGGAGAGAGAGGAGATCCAGGGCCCAGAGTAAGACCCCATTTACACCGCGGTCTCACTGATCTATTATGAATTTGCCTTCAGAGAATCGACGCTAACATTGGTATATTTGCACGTCTTTCGTCTGTCATGTCTTAGGGCGAGGAGGGTCGAGCTGGCTTGGACGGGGAGAGAGGACCAACAGTAAATATCAAGTGTTTCCTCTATTACCCTTCACTCAGAAGCAAAATGTTCACTTATAGAGCCTTTCAACCAGAGCTTTCAAGATCTCCTTCAAGGGTTTTTATTCAAACCACGAGACACGCATGTTTCAGGGAATATGATCTTATTGTTATATTTGAAAGTCTGTTCGTTACACCTTTGTCACAGCTACACAATGCATTTCCTGGACTGTGCATGCATGAATCCAGAGGTCTCTTTTTTTCAGCGTTGCAGTTTTAAAGGGTTACAAATCTCTTTTATCTGAGATCGCTGTTTAATTAAACTGTGAACCCCAAAGAGTAATGACATTATTGTAATTCCATATTATTTCATGCAATTTGTGGTCTGACCAATAGAAAAATTTTAAAAAATACAATCTTAGGTGCAGAAACGTGTAGAGATGTTTTTTATAATGGGGTCTGTGTCTGCATCCATCAGGGTCCCCCCGGGATCCGCGGGGTTCGAGGAGAGAAGGTGAACACTACCAGTCTTTATCTCATTTTTAACTGTCATCATGTGAGCTGCGTCCCCTGAGCTCTCCGCTCATGTAAAGTAGTCAATTAAATTGACATGGTTGAAAGAAATGTTTTCCTCTCAATCTTTTTTTTTTTTTTTTGCAGGGAGATGGCGGGCTACCAGGTGACAAAGGAGAGAAGGTGTTTGCATTTTAATATCTAATATGCCTCACTCTCTCTGCATGTGTGTTTGTTTATATTCGTAAAGACGACTGAGACACAAAATTGAAGAAAAGAGGGAAAATAGGACGTATTGTGTCAGCAGTGGCTTATTCTGCTGACAGTGAGAATGTGTAATGTGTATGATGAATATATGAATACACACAATGTTAATGAGCTGTGATATTACGATCACACAGTCTGTAAAAAAGACAAAAGGATAAAGCCTCGTGTTGATTTTTTGGGGGGCTTTGAGGTGAAACCAGTTGTTCACAGCTGTACTGTCACCTGCAGGGAGACACTGTCCTGGTGGGAGGACCTCCTGGAGAAAAGGGCAACAAAGGAGAAACAGTAAACAGCACCATGTGTCACACTGTTAAATATTTGTTATTGTTCTGACAGGATGTATTGTTTTTTTCTTGTTATGGATTTTATTGTTTCATTCAGGGTGACAGAGGACCCAAAGGTGTACAAGGAGAAAAAGGAGTGAAAGGTCAAGAAGGTCCAGCAGGAGAGCAGGTGAATTTGTTAATTACAGCTTAATTTATTAACTGTATGATTTCAGAAAATAGTGAAAGTCAGCAGAATTTCCAAAAACCCAAAGTTGTATTGGTGATTTTATTAGACCAACAGTCTAAAATGCAAAGATACTCAAGAACATAGATATTAAACAGGGAAACTAACTTGATGCTGTTGCATTTGAGAAGCAAAAATTAGCATTTTTTTTTTCATTTTGGGTTGACAATGATTTATGAATAATATAAATTCATTAATGAAGTGGCCATGCAGACTGAAGCATTGATTAGTTATTTATCTGAAATTATCAACTGTAATAGAGCCTCAGAAAAATTCAATTTGATGACATCACAGTAACCAGAACCCAAGATAAAATGTCATTTTATTGGTTATCAATATCCATTTCTGTGTATTTGATTTCAGGGTCTGAGGGGAGAACCTGGAGAACGAGGATCCACTGGATTCCCGGGTGCCCGAGGCCCTGGTGGACAGAAGGCAAGCAACGCTGTTCATGGATGAGGACTGTGAATAAAACAGTATCACGATTAATTACACAGCCAGTCAGTAGTCAGTAGAGGTAGTACTTTTCCCGCTATAAATACAGTTTTCTCTCTGCAGGGAGAGGCAGGCCAACCTGGAGTACCTGGGGAATTGGTCCGTGTTGCATCCATCCAAATACAGCTTCTTCATGTCCTGTATGTTGCTTCCTGTTGTTAGTGAACGGACGGAGGGATGATTTCTGTGTCTTAATTTTCTTACAGGGTTTAGCAGGAAAAGATGGACTGCCAGGGTGGAAGGGGGATAAGGGAGAGATTGGTATCATAGGAATGAGAGGAATCAAGGTAATTTTCTGTGCGTGTGCACGTGTGTGCACGTGTGTGTGTGTGTGTGTGTGTGTGTGTACGTGGAAGAGAATGCTAAAGATGCAGCGGTGTGGTTTCAACCTTGCAGTGTTTTTCAGGGGTGGGCGATGACAGTCACAACTCCATAATAGCATAAAATTGGAGAGGATTAATACAAATTGTGTCATACATATACATGCCGAATATTTGCTTTCAACCCAGTATTGTTGTGATTAATATCTGAAAATGGAGATTTGCTTGCATCATCTTTTCACTTTATTCATTTATCTATTCATCTATTTGAGTCGCTGAACCAATCAAATCTCAAAGTGGGCAGTGATGCAGAGGTGAGGAGGCAGACTTTTCCTTTTTGTTATTATAGCGTTTATTTAATCCTCTAATCTCCAAGAGAGACCTGAATAGAGCGGGAGAAATACGTGCAGAGCACAGAAGACACACAGCAACCACAAAATAATGAAGGCATTGCAGAGACACCGTTGTTTACATTATGAACTTTTAACCAATAATACTAGGTAAATACCAATAAAGTCATCTCTTAAGCAGTGGCTACAAGGACTGTCAGACGCTTCCACTTGCATTGATGGGAAAATCTCAGGACTTTGAAAGGTTATGGGGACTACTTATGGATTTTCTGAAAAGTACTACTTGAGAGATGTTTCGGTTAACAAATATTAAAATCTAAAGCCAGAAATTCATTTTGCCCACCAATCAGTAGCTTTCTTTCAGTTGTTTCTATTTTCTTTTTCCAATAAGTAATTGTTGCTTTTTCGGGTTTACCTTTTTCTCCTGAGTGTTGTATAGCTGCTTGTTTGTGCGTGTGAAATGTCGGCAAAGTTGAAAAAAGTTTTCCTGCAGATAACATTGCTCTTTACCAACCTGAAAGGCCTTGTTTGAAGTCCTGGCTTTTACTTATTTATGTATCTATGCAACACATTTCCATAACACCTGCCCTGCACCTAGTTTTACCATCAAAGAACGAACAGCTTCTTTACAGTCCACCAGTATTTCCTCACTGGAAACAGTTCTTCGACTGGAATATTCAGTAGTGTGGCCTTAAAGAGACAGGAGATCATACAATGTGTTAGATGAAGAGTAAGAAGCCATGCTGCTGCAATGTAAGAAAAATCATGTTTTTTCCTTTAACATTAAAGCATGTGAACATATTGGAGCAGACAACCAAAAATACAATTCTGAACCTGTAAATGAGCATAATATGAGCTATTTAATACTGTGATTTAACAAAGTCAGTCAAATATAAAGGATGTATACCTAGATACTGAATCAGAAACAAAGCCAGATAACCTCTAAAAAGGCCAGTTATAATTATCAACACTTACTGCACACTTGCAGGGCAATATCATCGCAGTACCACCTCTGTGTTTCACTGTCAGGACTATGCATTCACTGTGGTAGTCCTGATTTCTGCTAAACCTGCTGGACCCATCTGAGTCGAACAGATTTATCTTTCTCTCATCTGACCATAGAATGTGCTCCCAATATTCTTTTATGTTTCATTTAATGTCGTTAACAAAGTTTTGTTTTGCAGCTATGTGGCAAAGAGCAGACAAATGTTTTTTTCTTGGACGCCATTCATAAATGCCAGCATTATCTAATGTCCTTCACATGATCTGAGCTGACACAGAAACTTATTTTAACCCCTGTGCCAAGTAGGAAGCATTTGCCCATCTTTTTTCCAGAGCTAGGTTGTGCAAGTACTGTCCGTGGCATCATTTTAGGAGGACCACTGCACCTCTGATCTGTGGTGCTTTGGCTCGTTCTGTACCCTGATTACTGCCGCAGCTGTATCTTTATTGATTTTTAATTGGTCACAGATTTTCCTGTGTCCTTTTCCATCTTTCTAAGTCTTACAGATTTTGCAGTTCCTCTAGCAATTCTAGCCTTGTTTTTCATATAGTGTGCAGCACCGCTGGAATGAAACACAGACTCAAACTGCAAAAAAGCAGAACTGGAACACAAGATACCTCCATAATTATCTAGAGATGATGGTCAATTTTACATTGATTTTCTATTCAAATGTTACAAATATAGATTTTTTTTAATAGTTTGTAATACAAATCTTACGGTGACTATTATTGGAACAAAACAGCATCTGGTCCTGTATCATATCTGTTGTTTTCGACAACCTGCAGCACAAGTGTTCACCATTTGTGTTAGTATTTGTTTATGTGCACAGTGATTCAGCTCAAGTGATAGGTAAAAGGACTGTATGGGCTCTGTCTGCCTGATTTAGTGCTCTTTTTTTGCCATTCTGTGACTCACAAACCTCTTTATATGTGTCTCTCAATGATGAACTTTTGTGTTTCCAGGGTGACAGAGGACCCAAGGGGGTTTGTGGAGGCGACGGGCCCAAGGGAGAAAAGGTGGGATAGTAAAACAGACAGAGGAACGGTGGGAGGAAGAGACACAGAAATAGGCATGAATGAACAACTTGTACAGTGATCATTTCATTCAGATACTGTGGGATTTTTATGTAGTGAGTAAACAAACTGAAATGTGTGCGAGGTTACTGGTCAATAAAATTATAGCCAATAATAAATTTAAATAAGCTGAGCCACACTTGTATGAGTCATGTATTGTGTGGTAAATAAAACTAAATGTGTATGTGTTCAGGGGGATGCTGGCATTCATGGACGGTCAGGATTACCAGGAAGAAAAGGTGAACAGGTATGACTAATATGTGCAGACAAAACACTCTCTGTGAGGTGTTTTAGACGTCTTTGTCCGCTTCCTTGTGACGGGTCATCACCTGGTAATGCTTTCTGTGTTTTCCAGGGGGACGTCGGACCACCTGGAGCTCCTGGGACCCCTGGAAAAGAGGGACTAGTTGGTCCTAAGGCATGTGTAGTAGAAAGTTTTTATTTATTAATTTTTTTATTCCCAAAACTGTCTAGATGTGTAACAATTTGTCTTTGTGGGTTCAGGGTGACCGTGGGTTTGATGGGGTTGCAGGACCCAAAGGATCTCAGGGAGAGAAAGGTGAAAGGGTGAGTTTCTAACTTAAACTGCTGGAGTTGCAGTAAAATGTATTATATTCTAATTATTCTACATGCTGTACCTGATCTCTGTGATCATCCCCAAAACTACAGGAAGCTTGAAATCCACAATTAACAGTCTCTGTGCTTCATGCAGGGTCCTCCTGGTGTGCCTGGACCTCCGGGTCCCAGAGGAGTGGATGGGGCTTCCGGCTTGACCGGCCCACAAGGACCAGCTGGTGCTAAAGGCCCAGAGGGGCTCCAGGGACAGAAGGTGACTATCCTAACTTGGGCTTTATGATGGCTAATTCCACACTTGGGTCACATGTTGTATCGGCAGGGGCAGAGGCCTTTTAAGACGAGGGTCAGATAAGATAGTGACGGTCCAGCAGTGCCCCGTCACACCAGTATTTGAGTGCAGCATCGGTTATGACTGTGCTCACATTATATAGTGATGCAGCAAAAATAATCTGTACAATAGAAGCAAGAATAGACAAAAGTATCAATTATGTCAACATGAATACATAGCAGCAGCAGGCAGGTGTCTGAGCCATGTGGTGGTAACAAAGATAAAAAAAACTTCTGACAGTTTTGACATATAGAGTATGATGTAAGACTTATATAAAAAGAATACAGTCTTTTTGTCTTCCTCTTTTATTTCTGTTCTGTCTACTTTCTTCTCCTCTTTCTTCTTCACCTGCCTCTTTTTTTTTTGTTGCTGTGTATTGCTTCATGGTGACTGACAGTTTGATGGGCCCTGTGTTTGACTGGCTTGTCTGCTTCATCATCAAGTAAATAAAGAAAGCTGGTGACAGGAGAGCAGGGCCACATCAAGTGTCTCTGATGGATGCACCTTTTTGTTCAGTCTGAGACACTCCTGATTTAGGATGTGGCATCATTTTATACCAGGGTACTGATATTTCTATTTGGTGCAGACTACAGAACTGATAAGATGATTGAAAAGCCATAACTTAAAAGAAGGCAAAACCTGTAAACTTCTAAGAATGTCAGTGGAATACTATATTAGAATATGAGAGAGCAGTGAAATTTGAAGTGTAAATGCAGCTAATAGAAACTTATTTGGAGAATAGACATAAGAGTATAAATAATGCTACATTAATTGCCATCTTTGTTTGCTTTCAAAACTAGCCATTTAAATACCACATATCCAGAGATGACCTGTGCAGATGCAGTGAGACAAGGCCACCATAGACGTGTTGTATTTTACAATGTTATTTTGCCTGTGTGTCAGGGAGAGAGAGGCCCTATCGGTCCAGCCATGGTTGGTCCAAGAGGCATCCCAGGGATCCCGGGAGAACGAGGAGAGCAGGTCAGTGTTGCACCTGTCTTCTTATGTCTCTTGGCTCTTTTCTTGGCCATCACTATTGGATGGAAACTGCTACCTGTGGTCAGGAAATTCCAGTGTCCCTCATTAAAACACCCCAAAATTATGCTGGAGCACTGAGCAGCATGTTTTAATAATTTTTTGGAGAAGGCAACACTTTCTTTTTTCATTGCTGTTACAGGTTAATTTTTATGGACCACGCCAGATATTATTAAGGTTGTGTTTGCCATTCGTTAGGACTTATAGTAATCCCATGCAAGGACATTGCCAAGTTTCTATTGTTACTTCAACCTTCCACTTCAGTTGTGCTGGTATTTTATATGCTGCACCTGGTGTCGGCCTCATGAATTGATGCGCTGCGAGCCTCTCTGTGGGTCGTCTGTGTCCTAATACCTGTCCATGTTGCAGGGAGAGATGGGCCCAGATGGAACCAAGGGAGACCGAGGAGAGCCAGGCATGACGGTCAGTGCTTGATCCTTACCGCGGGGCTCAATCTGAAGAGACCAAATGTTACACACACATATTTACAACGAGGTGATACCAGGGCTGTGTTTATCAGTGTGTTTTGCCCTGTTCCCCTCTTTATTTTGAATTCAGGAGGATGAGATCAGAGAGTACGTTCGCTCTGAAATGAGTCAGCACTGTGGTGAGTCTTTCATGCAGCTTGCATTGCTAATTTGTAAGAGTGTTGTCCTCGAGTTGAACTTCAGATGGTAATCACAGCACATGAGTCATAGCCTCAGCTTAACTCTATGGAAGTATAATTGAAGAGAAGCCTGAGAGGATGACAGCGATGCCGTGACTCTTTAAACTGACCTTTATTATTCCCTCTCTTTCTGCTTCCTTCCTGTCCATCTGTCTGATCCTCAGCGTGTGGAGGTGAGTGAGCCACTCAACTGCAGCAGAAAAGTGGACAGCAGGGCTGTGATTTAGCATGAGTCACAGCAGTATACTATACCACATATGCCACTACAGAGTCTGTAGTGACATTTGGATAGGTTGATACGCATTTTCTGTTGTTTGTGTTGAATTTGAATGAGTGACATGCATTTGAAGTCACGCACACAAACAAAACAGAGTCTAAAATCCTTCAGTTGGTAGTTGGAGTAAAACTGAGATTTTCCAGACTCTTTTTTATAAATGTTTGGGGACTTTGTTCAGTTATTACCAATTATTTACTAGAAATGTAAATAACATGGAATATGCTAAAGTAAATTAATAGAACAGAAATGCGTGAAAACCTCAACTTTCCCACAGCTTTACATAATATATTTGGGGTTTTTTTGTTGCTGTTAATCAACGCACGACCACATGAGTGTTGCGAAGAGGCAGTTGCAGCAGCATGAGATAAGCGATGGTGAGGCAGGCTGCTAATAAATATGCAGCATTACAAATAATGAGGCCAAAGCAAAATTTCACTCATGTTTAATTTATTTACTATTACCTAAGAAATAGTTACGAGCTTCATAGTGAACGACTCTGTGATGTTTTGTAGTCTGCTGTCCTCCATCGAATCAGCCCAGATTTCACTTGGAGTCGAGTCAAAAAATGTTTGTGACTCAAATCTATATAGCAGCGACTTCAATCTTTAAAGGATCACAACCAGTTTCTGGAAGGCTGAATCATTTTGATCGGTCTTGCAAAAACCTGGTGGATCCTTGTAGCTGGTGTCTGTGTTGGAATGGCGGAATGATGTTTGTGGTGCTTTGGGCTTGTCGTTGGCTCATGTGTCTAAATGTTTTACTACCAGAATGTTCTGTCCTTGCTTTTTTTTTTCCCTTTATTTTGCTTCTCCACATTCCCCCTGTAACACCTACCTGGTCCCTCTTGCTCTCTAAATCCCGTCTTCGCTCTTTCGGTGCCCCTGTTTGCTCCCTGTCCTATCCGGATCTCTCAGGTTCAGGCCCCAACACTCGGTCCAAGCCCACCGTCAGGGCTCGGCCTGCACCCGAGCAACAACTGGCACTGAAGGGTGAGGAGGGTGAGTGTTTCCTCCCATCGCTGTGCCTGTTGACCTCAGTCTTGTTTGTCTGTCTGTGTGTCCGTCCTCTTACGAACAGGTGTGACTGGTGGTGCTACATTTGGAGACCTCTGAACTTTGGGTGGTTTTCTCATCAAGAAAACAGAGAACTCCATTTGCATCCCACCGACAAACTATATATCACTCTGATTATGTCAAGACAAATTCAGTGGGAGGGTTTAGGCTCTATTTAGGTGACTTTTCTGTACCTGTATTTGGGGGCTTTTTGTGTTGAGCAAATATTGTCAAGGTCCTTCCTTCTATGTGAGGTTTTGAGGATTCGAGTGCAGGATCTTCTACTTGTGTGATGCCGCTCTTCTTTCAGGCCGGGAGCTGCGTGTTGTGGTGAACACAAATGATCCAGACTACGAGCACATCTACTCCATCGAGGCCTACGACGACCCTGTGAATGAGCTGCTTTATCTGCCTCCGTCTGCCAACCAAAGTGACGGTACTGTGTGTTTCTTATTGTCTTTTTCTACTGGAAGCTTAACACTGACCTAATCTTTATCCTCAACTTTAAAACTCATCAGCCAGGGTGTTTTCTCATGTTTTTTTTTTTTTTTTAACGTTATGACTAAATACATCTATCTTACTATAGAGATGTTGAGCGAAATGTTGCTATGAAGAAGCAACAATGGACAAAAATATGAGGATAAGAACCAGGTTGTCCCCAGACTTACTATATGTCCTGTACACTTTTCTGTTTCAAGTGATAAACTGAAATGCTGTGTCAAATTATGTTGCATTATCCAGTTTGTACCAGTCGAGTGTTTCAGTCTTACACACCTGCTATTCAGTTTGTGCTCATTTCATAAAAAAGACGCTGTGTTGGCCTTGAGTATTTTTCTCCCAGCCTAGTAGAAGCACACACCATTCTGTGGCCTTTCATGCTGATAGTGTAGATTGTCAGTCTTTATCAGCCTGTTATCATGTTAATGTCTTTTTCTCATTTTTTTATACGTCTGCCCTGGCACCAGACATGATGTTTTGGGGTTGTTCATCCGTCCCATGTTTGCGATTGTGGCATCTCAGGAATCTCCTGAGGGAATTTCTACCTGTTTGCCACAAATGTTCACTTAGACTCAAGCATGAAGTGATAAAATTTTGAAGGCCAAACATCAAAGGTCAACATCAATGTGATCTCATGTTCTTCACGCTGTTGCGAACACAAAATATGAATGAACTGAATTCTTTTTATTTGATAGCAAATAGCGATACAGGGCATGAAGCTGAGCTGCTGAGAGATTATAGCTATTGCTAATTTTCAACTTAGATCAACCGATCAAAGGTCATTGAAGGTCACTCAGGAATATGATAAAATTGCAAACAAATATCTAACATGATAAAAAGATGAAGTGATGATATTTTGTATCCTAAAGGTTAAAGGTCAGCTTCACTGTAACATCCTATTTTGTGCAAAAATGCTTTTTTGACATTATTGAATGGCATAACTCAGAAACGGAAAGGGAAATTGTAATCATATTTCACATGTGGTCAGGTAAAGGGTTGGTCACACTATTCTTCGGTATCCAACTCTGCTGACTGTGTGGATCTTATGTTGCTGCTGGGTTGAAGATGTTTGTGAAGCACCCACTTTGCAATGTTTGTAGTGTCTGTGCATCTGTATTTGAGGCAATGTCCACGGTCATGGCTACAACTTTGTGTTTTTCCCCGGGGAGTTGCATATATCTTGCACACATACACAACAGTCACTACATATATTTATGAGTCTGTACATGCATGGATGTAACTACAACCCGACTGATTGGTTTGTGTGTGTGTGTGTGTGTGTGTGTGTGTGTGTGTCTGTTTTGCGCTTGTGTGTGGATGTTTTGTGTTTCTATGTGTGTTGCCAGGTGAGGTCGACAATAAGGAATCTAAGAAAACAGTCAGATTTGAACCAAACAAATCAGCAAGTGGTGTCGCTCAGAAAACGGCAACAGTTGGTGGTCAGAAAGCAGTCAAAGTTACACCTGTGAAAGCAGTCAAGTCCAGATCAGTCAGGTCCAAGAGGAGAGTCAAAGGGGAAGGTAAAGCAGTTCATGAGCTGTCGACCTGTTCTGGGATTTATTCGGGGTTAATTGTGCCGTCCTGCCCGTCTGGTGTCTGGCTCTCTGCACGTCTCAGGCTGCATTCGCTGACTAGCCGTTCACTTACTTGTGAAAAATGCTACACAAATGAAGCTGTTATGGTTATTTTACTATTATGAAAGGTATGCATGCATGCAGCAAAATAAGACAAAAAGAATAATATGTTAGTCCTGTTACTTGGCATAAAAACATAAAAGCATTGGAATAACTGGTTGGTTTGAGGATCTCGGTGCCCCTTCGTGCTTGTTTTGGGTAACAAGCATGCAAAAAGGCTGCTGCTCCCTATCGCTGCCTTGCCGCTGCTCCTTTTTGCCTGGCCTGCCCTTTTCTCCTTCTCTTTGTGTCAATGCATGCAAACTTTTCACGTGCGTGTATGTGTGCTGCAGCTCCAGCAGAGCTGTGCCTGCTGCCCATGGAGGAGGGGAGCTGTGGGCGATACACTCTGCGCTGGTACTTTAACAGTCAGGCTCAGGCCTGCAGGCCCTTCATCTACAGCGGTTGTGAAGGAAATGACAACCGCTTTCTCCACCTGGAGGAGTGTGAGGAGGTCTGCCTTGGGGAGGCTGAAGGTACAAAAAGAAACACGCACATACACACTGGTTTCAGTCAGATGTTTAATGTGTGCAAACTAACAAATGGTCTGTTCTGCAGGTCCTCGTCCTTTAAAGACAGCACGATGATTGTGGCCAAATCCTCCTCTGCCACAGGAATGTTAGACTTTGTATAACTTTTATGGATTATCATGTTGCCAAATGTCTGCGATTTTGTTTGTTTATGTTCTTCTGTTGTTTTTTTTAAGCCCAACCACTTACCCCTCTTCATCAGGGGATATGAGAATGCCTCCTTGGTTTTGCTTGCAAAAAAATACAAAACAAAAATATTTTTCTTTATATGCAGTAGAAAAAAAACATTTACACACTGAAGAAGAGTGCCTTGTGGCTTGTTTTCCAGCTCCACCCTGATTTTGTCAAGTGTACCACAACACTATTGTGGTACTTGAACTTCTTTAGTTCAGTCAGTCAATACAGGGATCCTAACCCTATTTCTGATAATTCAACAAAGCTGAAAAAATGACATCTGTTTGGGAGTGAGGATTACATATTTCAGCAAAAAAATTATATATGTATATTAGATAAAATTGTAGATATGGAGATATAATGTATGTGGCCCATTTCCAAACTGAACAGCCCACCCAAACACAGAGATATAGGAGGCCAACAAATAAAGTAGATCTCTTAGAAGTAATGCTTATAAAAGCAATGAGAAAAGAGAGAATACACAGCATTATCAATCATCCATTTCATTCTTTCATGCAGTAATGGGTCAATGGAGGTCTAAAATATGACTGAATACATGAAAGTTGTCTTTGCAAAGAACAACACAATAAAATACCGTACTCAAATAATCAATGACTTAATATGACACTTTGTCAAATGACAGGACAAACTGCATCTTTTATGAAATTCTCTGAACTGGTAGTTACTGTTGAGCTCAGTAAATAAAAGTAGACAAGGTTGTGGGTTCTATTTTTCTAACTGTGCTAAATGAACATTTTAAATTTTTCTGCTAGCAATTAACTTACATGTGTCAACTGCATGAAGAAGTAATATTTTATCTTATTATTTGAACTTTTATTCTAAGAAATTGTGTCTTTTCATCCGTTTGTTTGGAAAATGGTGCTAAATACTGTTGTATTTAATAAATGGCGGCTGCAGTAATTGTTATGAAAAAGACAGGATCTAGAGGTGAAAATCAGTACAATAAACTCTGAATCTGACGGTTAATCAACTTTAGACTTTATGAACAATGAATTAATTATACAAAGCTCAACATCTATCTTTAAGCACTTTAGAAAAACATTTTATAAATTCTGTTCAGTTCATATTTCTTCGGGGCACACACTGCAATATTAATAAAAGAAACACAACAAAACCAACTATTCCCTTTAAGCAAGCACTTGCCAACTTCTGTTAAAGAAGAATGAGATGACATGTTTCATGTTTCAGAACGGAGTATATATAAATCTAGATAAATGTATGTAAGTATACACCATATATAGAGAAAATATAAATAAATATAATTTATGCACCTAGCTTCAGTCTTTAACAAGAGCTTTAAGTTATGAGTGTGTCTGTTTTCTGACTGCAGTGAACTTACAAACAGACTTCTTTCCCCAAGTTTTTGTGTGCATGTTCTGGTCCTTTTCCCTTCTCAGCATAGTGGAAATTCATCACTTTAATCAAGCAAGAGACATCCATGCTTATCCGAACCGCCGAGGTACTCTAAGTTTCCGATGCTGTCTATGCAAAAGATGAATGGAGCTGTTTCCTTCAGATTCCCAAAATAACTCCTCACGCTTCTCCACACAGAACTAACTTTGCAAGCACAAGTATATCGGGTTATTATTCTGGATATAGTTTTGTCATTTGTACTGAATATGAAGTATCAAGCACAATATTCTGCCAATATTTTGTACATAATGTTGTTATTATTTGGGGGAAGTTGTGTTACTGTTCATGACTGCATGTTTACCTGCCAGAGAAAAGGTGCTATTTTTAAAGGTATTTTTATACTGTGTTGAAGGCGTACGCTTGTGTAGTACAAACTGTATTACTATGGAACATTTTATTAAACATTTCTAATAAATGTTTGAGTAAAAAAATATATCTTTGTGTGTGTTATTTCATTTTGCGACATTAGCAGGTTTTCATACTCAAGACTCAATGTTTAAAAAAAACAAAGCACGCGACTTTTGATTATGTGACCTTCTCATAAGTTGACACACTGACAACTAAGATCTGATAAGGCGTCTGTTTGATTCAAGTAATGTTGACATTCTCTTTCTTGATATCATCTGTGTTTGTGTACAGGAATAAAATATCCCCAATCAAGGAAATTCACTACATAATGTTTCAATGGAAAAGATGAGCAGATAAGGAATTTGTGTGTGTGTGTGTGTGTGTGTGTGTGTGTGTGTGTGTGTGTGTCCATCCATCCGTCCATCCGTGTGCGCAAGTGTAGATGTGTGTGACTGATTAGATGTTCTAATTTCATCAGCAGATTTTATTAATGAGAGGATTTTCTGCTTGTTGGCCACGGCTCCTCCTCTCTTGGTTTTTCCATGCTCTCTGCTCTCGGTTGATTTCCCCTGGTTGGAGACTCGCCGACTCCATATCATCTCCATCACACTTCAGTTGGCCTCACGCAGCTTCGTGGACTCCATGTCCTCTTCCTCTGCCTGACTTCATTTTAAAAAGTTACCTCCGTCAGCTCTTCATCATGCTGTAGGCTCCCATGTGTTGGCAGGAGCTGTGACAGCTTGAACAAATTATGCACACTGTGGCAAAGACATGATCGTGACACGCTGACAGTGATTGCAGATGTAAAGATGAATAGATGGAAAAGGCTTCAAATCATTTAGTCGATGGACAAAGACAGGCCACTGTTGGCCTGTCACACGAAACTGCCACTATCTATTTTTATGAGAGAAGTCATGTTGGCCTTTTATTTGAAGGCTGGTATTGTTTAATATTCAGGTTTTCAGTATTGAATTTAGTCAAATAATGGTGTCAGAGCTGCTTTGCAATTGTAATTGTAACCTTTCCAATTAGTTTCTCAAAGCTCAAAAGCTTCTAAACTTTGGAGTTTGAAGGAATAAGAAAATCTGTGCATACGCTGCAAAATGCACCATGTGAGGACCAGAACATTACACTTGTATGTTCCTGCAATCAGTTTTCTGGAAAGCTGCAGCAATTTACTCCCAGAACATTACTGAGGTCATTAGATTATATTTCCAGCTTGCAGTTGGTGACCAGTTGGGTTCTTCCACACCAAACTCATAGAACCATTTCTTGTACATACTTTGTGCACAGTCATTGCCATGTTGTAATGTAATGGTCTTCCACAAACTGTCGACTTATAGTAGGGTCACTGTGCACTGTATGTTAGTGTAGAAATACATGAAGTAAAGCATCAATATTCTGATGTGAAAACACTCAAAAGTCCTGCAATCAAGATTTTACTTAAGTACAAGTACAAAAGAATTACCAGTGAAATGTGCTACAAGAACCCCTTTTACAGTGTTGTATTATCATATATATTTCTGAAGTGTTGGCGCCAATGAATTGAAATGTAAGCAGAATTTTCACATAACTAGAAAAGAAACTATTACCCGAAGTTGCCAAAATGACGTTATCTCTGAGATGTAAAGGAGAAAAATGTAGTGTGACATTAAAATACAACTAGCATCTCAAAACTGTACTGAAAGAGAGAAGTGGATTAAGTTTACTTACCCTCAGTCTTTTTGCATTTTGACTTCCTATTGTGGTTATTAAGCTTAGCCCAAACCCCCAAAGTACATAAAATTATATATAAAATTCAGAGTGAATTAATTTTCAAAATATTGAGGCTGTTTATGAAACACATTCTGCAGGATGTTGCTATATGTGCTAAGAAAGACCAGAAAACTCATGCATAACTGTCTCACTGTGTCAGCAGTGTTGAAATGAAAATATCCTTGAATACTTTTCAATTTCAAAGCATCAGCGTCCAATGATACCACAATCTGAAGATGCCCACAGTAAGTTACCTGAAGCACCGAAGCTTCGTCCAGGCCGACTTACGTAATAAACAGTCTGATGACTGACCTGCATTCTGCTGTCAGGTTTTAGGGAATGGTTTGTTTCACTCAAACAAAATGTGGAAGTTCAACACCACATGCAGCAGTCATATGGATTTGAACATATACTTTTGCCATTAAATCTGCTCTGTGCTTTTGCCTCAATCTGCTCGATTCTCCTCCTGTCTGTTCTGTGCATGGCAGTGTGTGTGTGTGTGTGTGTGTGTGTGTGTGTGACTGCTCACTGGCACACACACACACACACACACACACACACGTATTTCATCATGATTCGTGTGCTACAGATACATTTCACATATCCTAAAAATAGCAGCAATCGCTGATTTCAGCAGCCGTAACCAGTCAGCTTTACACAAGACACCAAAGCCTTTAGAGCAGTCTCACAAGTCTTTGAAAGGACATGTGAAGATAGTAGCTGTCTGTATGTCTGACTGTATGTGTGTGTGTGTGTGTGTGCATGTGTGTGTGTGTGTGTGTGTGTGTATAGAAGGGCTTGGTTGTAGAAGATTGACTGCAAAATCGTGACTCCATAAGACAAGAGGGGGTTTAATAACCATAACAAATTTGATATTCTCTCTACTACCTCTGGGGGTCCTGAGGGCTCTGTCACTGAGCACAAACAGACATACACACTCTGATTTTGTGTCTCAAGGTTGTCCTTCACGGACTTATGCTAATGTGTGTGTGAGTGTGAATGTAGGATATAACTGTAATTTAATATCAACCAAGTGCCCGCTGCACCGCATTTATGTGTTCCGCCATATTGATGCTGTAATTTCCACCATAGCAGCTGTACTGCTGGGACAAAAGTTGAACTCATAATGGAATATTATTGAAATTATGAATCTCTGCATACAGAATAGGAGTCAGTCTGATCATATTTGAACTGTTTAAGTATGTAGAGAAGAAGTGGGTGGTTTGATTCTTCTCCCCATAAAACTGGAAATCTTGTAAGACAGTGCCTTCCAATTAAAGTCCAATTGGGATTAGATTGTTTTGTTTAGCCTTTTGATCCGTGACCCTTCAAGGGTATTTCTAAGCCACCATGATGAAGTGGGTCTAATTCACACCAGCAGAAGGGAGGACAATCATGTACAAGCTGTGTACACAATAGTGGCTCCCTCTGCCTGTGTGAGCCAGAACTGCTCTCTATTGTCTCTTGGATGAGAAGTATGCAGAAACACGTTTAGGAGTTGTTCATTTTTCCTCTTCAGTGACCTTGACTGTTTAAAGCCCCAGGGTCTTGGGTTGGCAGAGAGCTGGATTGGTAGAACCTCGCCAAGAGAGCGGAGCAAGCCAAAGTCTCTCTCCCTCTATCACTCTCTCTCGCCGTCACTCCTCTCACTCTCACTCTTGCTCTTCTTTCTGCCACCCACTTCCCTCCACAAGTACAAAGGCTGTTGCTATAGCAATGAAACATGCTAGAAATGTGCTCAATCTCACTTTTACCCTCTCAGCCATATTAGCATATGATCCATATCATTTCTATCTTTATTTCCATCCTACTTGCCTGCACATATTGCTCATCGGGCAAAACAGAGGAGCTGTTTGTGTGTGTGTGTGTGTGTGTGTGTGTGTGTGTGTGTGTGTGTGTGTGGGTACTGCTTAGGTGCATTGGCACTTGCTCATATATACGCACATGCGTGAGTGTCAGGAGAAATTTGAAAGATTTTTTAAAAGTGTACACTGTGGGATTAGTGTAAAGCTTATGTGTGCTGTTCTTGGCAGGTTCCCTTGGTCCTTTGACCCCATGTTTTATCTGCTTTATCTCTTGGAGTGTGGACTGGGCATCAGAAGTTCTTTCTGTCCTGTAAGTCTTTCACTTGAGCACTCAGAGTAGTGCCAGTCTAAGCATTTATTCTGTCTATTGATCTGAGCATTTGTGTTAACCTTCCTGCGCTCCTGACTGTACTGAGAACTTTCACACAAAGCTGTTTCGTTTAGAAATGGTTATTGCACATGGTCTTATCTCTGTTCGCCTCCTGTTTTCACTGATGCCAAGTCTATATTTTTATGCATTACAGATTTGTGCCTAATGATGTGTATAAAAAAATAATTCAGTCTGGAAAGAGACCTTTAAAAATGCAAAATGAAGGTCATACCAGGATAAGCTGTGTATTAACTGTGTCTAATTTCTGAGATTTTGAGTGGAACAACTGCTGGTGTTGTGCAGAGCCGCCTCCTTCCAAAGTGCCGATCTGTCTCCCTCTCTGCCTCCTTCTCACGTTGCCTCTCCTGTCCATCTCCTACATAAACATAGAACAGCACGGTGTTGTTTGCTTTTTCTAATTTTTCCTCCGGCAGATGAGTCAGCTATTAGCATATTCTCTTCATTATGGCAGTGATGAGCACAGGCCACCTGAGTGTCACAATGCCTCAGCATTATTAAAAGGCCCTCATGGGATACCTAAGGCGTTTCAGCCTAAATTAGCACATGCCATTTCTCATCTTTCCATGCTGTCATTCAAAAGCCCATTTCAGTTTACGTTTAAACTACCGATGGCCTGAGATTTTATTTAGTTTCCCAGCTATCCCTATCCATTACTGTCTCCCTCCCTCCTTCAATCTGTCTCTTTCCTCCAGCGATCCACTTCCCTCTCTTCACTCTAAGCAAATCTGTAATCTGTAATTTTGCAGCTGACTAGGAAGCAAAGAGTGGTGGAAATTGTTAGTTACTGGAACAGTTGGGGAGATGGCACTAAGATAGGATCCTGTAAGGCACTTCCTATTTATTTGAACTGGTATAACACCTAGACCTATTCCTGATAGTGAGGTGCAGTAGTGAGGCAAGATGGGTTCAGGTAACCACTGTTTGCCCCTGCAGCACAGGCCCTTCAATTTAAAGTTATCATATGCAGCCATTTTTGTCACAGACACCTATGTCAAAAGCCATTTACAGTGTCATGACTAGTTATGCAATTCCAGTTTCAGGAATCTCTCAAAGAATTGGAGCAGCAAACTCAGACATAAATACTATATTTTTGGAAACATGCATTATCACTTCCTGGCCAAAAGTTGGGTGTGAGGACTGATGCCAAATATTTGTCTGCTAAATATATGACTATAGCACAAAAAACTGGAAACAGGAAAACTACTAGCCTGGCTCTGTCCAAAGGTGATAAAATTCACATAGCAACACGGTTTGTCACTGTTTCAAGCATTTATGCTGAGGCAAGTTGGCCAGCCTTATATTTACAGACAGACATGCTGAGCTGTTTCGGATCTTCTGAACTTCTCTCAAAAAATACAATTTACCAGGTGTCTATAGACTTTATATGCCAATATTAATCTACATAAATCTAATAATGTTCCACTTCTATTAAATCAACAGCAGAATAAAGCCTCACTATAAAAGATGTCACAGACATGTACAGACAATATAAATGCCAAGTCTGCTGGCTTATGAAAGCATAGTAGGCTTGGGCCATTTTTACACACAGTTTACTGCACACACACAATTCTGTGTTGGGCTACAATGGAGAGATTATTGACATTCTTCACTGGATAGTGAGTTACAACAGTCAGTGAGTTGGTGGTTACACTCACCTGTTTGAGCTTCACTTTTCAGTCTTCTCAACTGCTTTGCTTTTTCATTCTTAGTTCAAAATAAAACCAGTCCATTCATGTCTCCCTAAAGTTTCCAGCACTGAGCTGAAATAAGTCTTTGCTGTCACAGCAGAGACTGCCACAGTAGATACAGTCCCCTCCAAAAGTATTGGAACAGTGAGGCCAATTCCTTTATTGCTGCTGTAGACTGAAAACATTTTGGGTTTGACATCGACCAATGAATATGAGACAAGAGATCAATATTTCAGCTTTTATTTCCAGGTATTTACATTTGGCTCTGATACACAACTTAGAAGACAGCACCTTTTGGTTAAGCCCATCCATTTTTCATGTGAGCAAAAGTATTGGAACATGTGACTGACAGGTGTGTTTTGTTCCCTGGTCTGTCCTATTACATTGATTATTCAAACAATAAATAGCGCTCAATGTCTATGTTCAGTTTCAGATTTGGCTTTTGTCTGTGCAGACTGCATCTATAGTTAGAGGTGTAACCAACATGAAAACCAGAAAGCTGTCTATGAGTGAAAAACAAGCAATATTGAAGCTGAGAGAAGATGAAAAAATCACAGCCATGGCACAAGCATTGGCCATAGCCAGTACAACCATTTGGAACGTCCTGAGGAAGAAAGAAACCACTGGTGTACTAAGTAGCAGATGTTCAAACCCTAAAACAACTGTTTGTGGTACATGCAATGTCACCTACACTCTTAGCTATGAGGGCAGCCTGTTGACTTAACTGACCCCTTTTAGCCACAAGCCTCAGTTGCCAGACATCCTTGTCAGTGAGATCCTGCTGCAACTTGCAACTGCAACTCACATTTTAGTTTTCATTTTAAATAGTTGGTCCTCAGTTTTTAATTCTACCACACTCCTTTATGCATTTGGGCTAATGGCTTTGAAATACCATAATCTTCAATGCATCTCCTTAATCACTCAAACGGTGCCGCAGCTCCGGACCCAGATCATTACCTGAATGACTTTAGCAGTCTCTGCTTCTTAACCGAGATCACTACAGCTTCCCTAAGTAATTGCCTATTGATTAATTAAAACGTGTCTACATTTAAGCCCCTCACTGACTGAAAGTTGTGACGTTGCATTGGACAAAGCAGAGAAAAGGAAGACACTGATGCAGAGAAACTGTCATTTACTTGAGATGGGAGACAACTGGTGAGGTGAGGCAGAAGATTACTTCCTCCTTGTCTGTGTAGATGGATGTATGGGAGCTGTCTGAGAGGACGTATCAGTTTGGATTACTGGGCTCCAGGGCTCCTTCTCTCTCATTCAGCACCTTATATCTGGCAGGCTTCAAGTGATATCTTCACTCTGAATCAAATGGCACCCTTAGGCTCTCGCGTATAAAAAAAGAAGAAAAAAAACACATAGCAAACACAGATACTAGCTTGTAGAAGTGGCAGCTTGTATAAAATGCTTGAGATGACCACAAGCCATTATCAAGTTTGTGCATGCAGGTGGGGTAGAGGAGAGGCCGCTGGTGCTGCTGCGCTGGAGAAGTCAAGTGTGGCTGAGTCGGGACGGGAGGGAAGTGACAGGCTGTACGTGTGGACGAGGAACAGGAGGGCTGGGATGAAGACAGGACTGTGGATGTCAGACGGCGCACAGGGAGAGCAAACCACACAGGCCGGGGTCAGGAAAAGAAGGGTCTGGGAGAGGAAGCAGGGGGATCGAAGTGACAGGTCAGTGCACGTCTCATCTTCCATCCATCACACAGTCCCTTTGTGGTTCAATCAAACCAGAAATGTCTTGACTGAATTTGACTGCAGGAGCACAGGTGAATACATAGTCATGCAGACGCCTGTGCCCGCTAGTGCATACCAGACTAAAATATCATCCAATCAAATGTAAAGACATGTTTCTGTCTTATTGAAAGTTATACATACTCTTCAAACGTCGCATTTCTTCTGAGCTGAGCCATGGATATGTAAATTTAGAACGTGAGTGTCTTTGTAATGGCTGCACTGTATGTAATTTAGGGTGAAAATGCATTTTCCAGACCCGGCCTTTGGGGGGACTTGATAGTCCAGAATTGTTCCATAGCCATATTGTGTGCAGAGATAAAACTAATTTCACAGCCCATTAGACTTATTTGAAAAGCAGCAGCCAGTAGACTCACAGTGGGCATATAGCGTCAAGAAAATTATGGTTTACAGTGCCACCAAATACCAGCTAAAGATGATTGGCCGGCTGTGGTGGGTCACACAGTCACGGTGACACAGTCGATATTACACCCACTGTGCAGGTCCAGGGCTACTTCCTGGATACACTAATGAGAGGGTAAATCAAGCTGTCAGTCTACCCCCTCCTTAGGCAGGACACCAGGAGCTTATACAAATATACTTCAGAGGTGGCATTTACTGAACCGCCTCTCTGTGCCCTGCTTCCCCTTCGTTATGCAGGCAAAAGGTAAATTTGTTTCTCCTCATTCATAATGCAGGACTGTAATTGGCTGGACTCCGATCAAATGGCTGCAGCGGATCTTCTTGGTTGTTGTCCTCCTCTCTTCTTTCGTTTTCTCTCACTAGCTTTTTATCTATTTTGCTCCCCCTCTCTGTTTCTTTTCAGTTCTTTTTATTGGCTGTCTTTCTCACTCCACCTCACCCATAATCCTCTCCGTCTGCCCCATGCCCCTGGCTCAGCATTTGCCTCACTCAAACCTCAGCTCAAGGTCATTTTGTAAAGCCACAGTGGCAGAGGGTTTTCATTGCAGTGCGTCTTCCCTTTAATCAGCCTCTGTTTCTGCTTTTTACCATCTTATGCATACAGTTATCAAGTCAGACAGCTGGATGGTTAATTTTTTCCTCTTTTGTATCAATACTGTCTCAACTCCTGTGCCTTTTTTTTAATTTGTCTGCATCTTCACTCTGCTTTGCTGTATTAGTTGAAATTCACTGAATGTGAACTCTCTTAATCACGCTGGTTTTATTGCTTCTTCTCCTCGGAGTTCTATCTGATCAGCCTTGCCTCTTATGTTCGAGTGCCTATCATCTGAGCAGAAAGTGTAGCTGACTCAGTAGGTGACATGGTGAGACATCGTGACATTTTAATTTGCACAGACTCAGTTTTATGGGATGCTCCAGCTGGTCGTCTTTTCTGCTAACATAATAAGGTCAGCTATATGGTTGTGTCCACAGCATGCTTCTGCCACATTCAAGGGCACATCCAGTTGTGTCTGAAAATAAATTGGTGCTTAAACATGTCTCAGTTATTACAGTGTATTGAGGATTGTTCTAAGTGCTAAAAAAAATCAGTTTTAAAACCTTGAGAAAAGGTGTCAATTATCCCTGCTGTGAGCCCTCCAGTCTTTGATAGAAGTTCTTTGTGTTTTGGGGGGCAATAAAGGATTACATTAGCACTAGGGGAGAAAAGTAACAAAAGAGGCTAAGTTTAATTTAATTAATTCTATATAATACCAAGAATGCCAACAGCTGGTCTCTTCTCACAAGTGTTATTCAACTTCTGGTGTGCTAAAAATGTAAGTCAAACCAAAACAACTACTTCCAGAGTTTAGAGAAGGCAAGGCTGAAATATCTCAAACTCTGAGATTTTGAGTTTGAACAGACATTCATGGTCCACAGAGGATAAACCATGGTGACGATGGCGCTCCCCATTACATTCACTAGAGGCACCATAATGTTTGATAGGACCAGGTCCACCTCCTCTCTCCGTTTACCATTACTGGGGCTGCAGCCAGTCTAAGCCCCAGGGCTTGACTTGTGTCCAGATTTACCAGAGGTTGAGCCAGAGTCTTTGATGCTGTGCAGGACAGACGGAGACATAGACCCCCTCAGTGTCCCGCCTGCTGTCAGACAGGACACAGCAATGTGCTCAATAATCCACACTACAGAGGCTTCAGTAAACACACAACCTAATGCATATGATCAGCCCAATAACTGTTTCATTTCCACATTGCTATGGAAACGTGAACATAGATGGTTTACATCCACTGCCTTGTAAATAAAGAATAAAGCCACAGGGAGGAGAAAATGATTTGGTGCCTTATTGATGCCTGTAGGGAGAAATCTCTCTCCGGGGGTTCAACCTGGAGGTCACTGTACATTACTGGCAGCATCCTTGAACCCTGTTGAGATTCATTCTTTGGAGGCTTCAGGCTTTATAGACTAAAGATCAGAATTTACAAGCATCTTGTGGTTTTGTGGTACTTTTTCCCCCTCATTCCTGTGGATAATTAATAAAGTACCGACTGATATCTTTCAAGGGTAGCTACAATGAGGCTTGACAGAAAACTTACATGCTGGTCTATATCAGAGAATAATGTCATATTTTGATATCACCCCTTAAAATCAAAGGGACAGGGGTTTTTTTTTGGCCTCATCATTTTGCACTGACATTTATTGGTCATAAGGAAAAAAAATCCTTAGTAGATAAAGCAAAGATATGTAAGTCTGTAGACTAATTCTGATGTTATGCTTTGAGTTTCTCAACAGGAAGACTTGATTCTATAATGCTTTTGCTGCTCCTCCTCAATCCGCCGTTGCATTCAGCAAGTTCATGCTCCTTGTCTTGGTGTTCTTGAAAGGCATTGTGGGAAATATAAGAAATCGGTAAAATAGACGAGCTGAAGGAGAACACACAGTAGATGCAAGAGAAGCTACATACATCAAAATAGTAAATATATGCAATTTATCAGAACAGCTGCCAAGCCCCGATACTTACAAATGCATGATATAATTTAATGAATTGCTGGTTGATTCTGGGCCCTGCAGTTGTCACAGTGGCATATGACTGTATGAGCTGCAGTATATCTAAGCAGTATTATGTGAGTGTTTGTGTGCTTTTCTGTGCATGTGTCTGTTTCTGAGGCGTCCCCTTTGACATTATAGGTATTTTATTCGCTTGCTAGTGTTGTGTGTGCATGTTTAGATATTTTTCCTTGGCTAAGTGACACAGGCATATGGTATGTGGGTGTTTGGCAGATGCTCCTAATTGCTGGCTAGCTTTGCATTTGTATGTGACTGTTTTCACAGGAGATTCAGATTGGTAGCAAGGGCAATTTACAGTTTTCATGTTTGCTGCAAAAAAAAAAAAGTTGCTGCTGTGCGCTCACAGGTGCCCTCAGTGTCCTGCAATGTGTGTGGTGCAGTGAAAAGGAAAAAGGTGTGTTACAGAGGGGATGGGGGAGGAGAGAGTTGGAAGAAGAGGGTGGCAAAAGTGCAGATAAACTGTGCTAAAAATCCTTCCGCTGAGACCGTGAGGTGTTTAGTACAATCTGGGAAAAATCACACGAAGTAGTTCAGCTTACTTTTCATCCTACAATCAAAGCACTCTTCCTCCACAAATGCGGTCTCTTAATGCACTTTTCAATGCATATGAAGCTATAGTTTGATGCACAGTGGTTGGTCTGGCCAATCTTTTTGGCAATATATTAGGCTGCAGCCATATTTGTAAAAATATTATCTTCAAGCTTGATAGCAAGGGTGCAAAAGGTAGAAATAACACATTGTGTAGATAAAATTGAAGGATACAGGCTTTTAAATGATGACAGTCGTGATAGCATTGGCTTGACAAAGAATAATGCACCGTCGAGATTAGAATGAAAAATTAATACCTCAGGGGGTGAATGGAGGTTCAAGGGGGTCTACTTCGATTTAATTTATTTTTTCAGCGATTAAATGTTTCATGTTCAAGGTTATGCACTAAAATTCTTCCCCATCTGCTGATTAGCATGCAAGAGTCCAACATAGAAATTTCAGATGCAGGTGTAACAGGTTCAAGGAATATTTACCAATTCAAAGTCAATTTAATTTTCAGTGGCCAATTTTCTTTGCCTTACTGGTGGATTCTTCATATTTTTGACACACATATTCCATCATGAGAGTATCTGAAGGGTGAACAGCTGACATCAGCTTCCCCGCCTCTCCTCAGAGACTCCAGGTGTTCACACCTTCTTATCGAAATCCCTCTCTGCACATTATCACATACTCACTTGCACAGTAATTTACGCCCCTTTGCTCAAACAACCGTCTGTGAATCAGCGTGAGAAGTGCAGTGACAGGGACCACTATATTTATTGTGTGCCCAAGGTCACAAATTTAACAGTCAGTGACCTTGATCCCTGCACACGTCTCATGACAGAGCGCTCACAGTGCAGCAGATGGAAGGATGAGCCTTACATTGGGATGGTAATCCCAGGTAAAATATGGCTTCAAAGCTCGTGAAGCTGCTCTTTAAACCAGCTCATCCTCCAGCTGCAATGAAGTTGCCATATGGAAATTTTGACTGACATGAGCTCATTGTACAGCCCCCAGTGTGCAGCAAAGACAGAAGCCCACAACAGCCTCCTCCACAGTGCAGGGAGACTGATATTACCAAGTCAAGCTCATATCCAGTCCCTTTTTTTTGGCTTTGAGGCTGATCAGGTGAAGTGTGCATAATATGTTTGGAGGGAGGGAGGGAAGGAGATGCAAGTAATTGGGAAATCTCGTTGAATTACTACAGAGGAGCGTTCACCCTTGAGGAATTTCAGGTCGTCCTTGTGAGAGGCTACCCATCACACACGCACACCACAGCCCCCCACTCCTCCTGCATCCCTGTCTCCTCCCCCTTCGAGAAAAAAAAAAAACTCTCCCTCTTTCCCTCCCTCCTTCCTCCCTCCGCTTGCAGATCACCGTATTGGTCGCTGGGATGGAGCGACTGCGCTCCAGCGAGCTGTTTAGCGCATGATCGTGCGTTTGGCCGGTGCGTGTGTGGGATGCTGCTGTAGCTACAAGTCCTCGGCGTAAAAAAAGTGGACAGGTGAGGCGCACCGTGCTGAGTGAGGAATTAAAAAGAGAGAGAGAGAGAAAAAAAACGCCCAAACACTGTGATAGTACCTGGTGTGTGAGCGGACAGCTGCCACTGCCGCGCTCCGTATCTGCAGCCGTGGAGGGCTTTCCCCCCTCCCGCTGTAATATTTATGACAAAACGGAGGCGAATTATTCTGGTCACGTTTTTGGCTGACAGCCGGCTGTCCTGAAGAGCGCTGGAGTGAATCGGGGTCCAGAGCTTGGAGAAAGCGCAGCGCACCGACACCTGCAGTAGGATGTAAAGGGAATTCCCACAAGCCAAACTGGTAAGTTTAACACTTAGGGCACTTTTTCTCCCTCACGAGACTCGTTTCTGTTATTAATTTCAGGCAAATATCCAATTAAGATTTATAAATTGACAAAGACAGCATGTGCATTTAAATAGAGGCAACTGGAAATGGAAAAGGCTTTCAGATGGATACTGTCTTCTGCAAAATGGAACAAACGGCGGGTGTAAGACAATCCAAAGCTCTTCTGATTGCAGACAACAATAACAAATCAGCTCACTGTCAAGACCAGCACTTAACAGGGGCCTGAAAACAGCCTAAGGACTTGTCACCGACTCGTTTTAATCGGCTCATGTTTGCATTTTCGGATATGAAGTGGCTGATCAGTGGGACAGAAATCCTTCCTGACCGTTTTGGCTTTATTGTCCTGTGCACTGAGAGTCAGAAAATCTAAACATATTAGCTGGAGGGTTAAAAACAAACAAACATAGGGATTAGTTTTGATCCATATGGAGCCGATAGTAACTGTCTCCCATTTTCCAGGGACCCTGTGATTGTTGATGTGCTTCAGTCACATGCATGCGCCACGCTTGACATGAACGTGGCCCGTTTGATCATTGTAAGAGCAAATGTCTCAGCTCACAAACTCATGTTTTGACATTTAATGTTTTAATCAGATGCAATTATTCCGCAGTGCACATTATTAGCTGGTCTTGAACTGTCATAAACCCATGAGACCAGGCTTTCCAAGGATTGCTTGTCAGGGCTCCTCTGCATAGAAAGACTTACTGTCATCATATATACATACAGATATATAGTGAGATGGCATATTTGCATTTAGCCCGCCTACCTTGTGCTTTTATGTGCATTTTAAATCTGATATATGATTGGTGTCTGTGTGCACAGCAGTACTCGTTAAGCTCTTTATTTCTACCTTCAGTATCCTGCAGGACAAAACTGCCAAATTGCTCTAAAGCTTGCATTCTTATTTAGTTAGTATCCTGTAGTCTCATTACCTGTTTTAATGTGCAGCAGTGCTGGACTGTTCTGAACACTGCTCTCCTGTTGAAGAGATATGAAATGGGAGCATGTTGGCACAGCAGGTCTTCTGTGATTCCTGCCGATCAACTTTGCAGCAGCAAAGCAGCATTTTCTCTGACAGTTATGATTTAAATAGGTTTCATGTCAAACTGCTGCCTGTTTGCATGAGTTGATCTGCATCATTAGAATGAAGTAACAGTGATTTTCATGATCAACTACAAGTCAATTTCGTGGGAATTGCGTGATGTATGAAAATTTTCTTTCAAAGCATGATATTTTTGCCATGTGGCAATTCTTTTAATCATCAAAGACTTTTATATCTTTTGACACTTCTTTGATAATATCTTTCTGGTTTACTCACTTTGCTTTTCTTCATAATATGTATCAAACACTGCTGCCCTGCAACACTTATTAAATTCGCTTGTCTTATTGTATTGCATTCCACTTTCACATAGGTTATGAATTCTCAATTTCACTGTATTCACTTGTAACCCCCTGCTCTGTATATGCCACAATAATGTGCCAACTAATTAAATTTTACTCTCAACTCAACCTTAAATACTCATGCAGCATTATTTCTGAGCAAGTGTGGTTATGTAATAAGGGTATGATTTTGGTTTCACTGTCAGTGATGGTTAAAACTCAATTAAATGTGAATATGCAGCTTGAAGGGGGAATAAGGTAACACAAACACTGCACACATACTTTTGCGGGGATTTTAACTCGCTCTGTGGTTAATTAACCACTCTAAAAATATGTTATAACAAGCTCCACAAAAGTGCTGTCTCCTGATATTAAGTAGCACACTTTAGGATTTTTTAATGAGATGGAATACAAACATTCAGGAGATTAAAAACTGTGAGTTTGAACATACATGTCCTGTAATGTCTGCTGCCTGTGTGTTTGTCTTTCGTCACACGTGTGAGTGTTTGAAACCCTGCTGCAAATCCCAAAGGGACGGTTGTTTTAATGTTTCCCATTTCCCTTCACTCTCACGGTGGCAGTTTTTGTGTTTGCATATGGGTCATTGTGTGTTTGGTCTATTCATGTATTTATAGAGAAGCTTTGATGCTGCTGGTGGAAAAATATTCCACCGCACGTGTCACTCTGCAGTTAGATGCTGGGAAGCTGTCACATATTGTTTCGGCACAATGAGCAATGGAGTACTGTACTTCCAACACGCTGATTAAGACGTCTTATTTACCTTTTATGTGACAACACTGAAGTGGAGAGTCTTGTTGAGGGTATTGTAGGACAACACCAGTGTGAAAAGCAGAGACTATTTATTATTTTATTCATTGTCATAAAAACTTCCCAAAAAGGTTCTGTACGTGCCGGATCTATTCTGAACATAATTTACAGGTTTGAAGATATTCTTACTTGTGAAAATGACAGTGTTAGGTTTTCATTACAGATAAAAGACAGCACAACATCTCTCAGTTGCAGGCATTTTGAAGGAATGAGGATGTTGTAACGGTTCCAACATTGTATTTTTCAACGATAGTCTAAATTCTTCAACTGTTATGTTCATAAATCTTTTTGTTTTCCATTTACAAGTATGGCAGATGTTGAATGTGTGCCAAAATCTCTCTGCAGCCACTAACAGCCTCATTTATTGCTGTGAAAGCCTCCAGCAACAGGCTTTAATAGCAACTGTATTTAAGGACATCTTTAGTTAGGGGAATTGAACAATGTCTAAATTTGTATCTTTCCTAATTAGAACAATATTTTGACTAGATTGGCCATATCCTTTTTTAATTGGCCCAGTTGGCCCATCATTAAACATAAAATTGCATACATCCTTGTAGAAAATCATAGAGCATACAAAATAAAAAGCAGCCTCAGAACTAGTGGAACAGAGAAAAGTCAAAATGTAATAAACACCAGTGAAGGTTTCATCCATGGATGTATTGATTAGGAAGGCTTCGATTGCTCATCCTTTCTGGTAAGCAATGTTCACAGTGTTAGATTTAAAGCAGACAGAACCTAATTCCCAAAAATAAAACAGTGAATAACAATGTTCCTTGATGTGCATGAGTGCAGGGAAGAAGACAGGTGAAGCAGCATCTGAGCTCTCGATGTGGGAACAAAAGGAGGAGGATGATAGTTAAAGCACAACACAGGAAGACCAGAAAAGAGAGAGGAGATGGAACAATACATCAGAGCAGAGTGCAGAGATTATGGGGGGAAAATTCTATCAAGAGAGGAGACACTGAAGGAAGACCTGGTGTGGTTATTTATCTGTAGAAGAGCTGCTTTCTTGCTTGAGTCTTACATGACATATTTAGAGATGATTTTTATAATTACAAGTACATTTTCATGCTGCTCACACATTAGCTAAAAGCTGACAGATATACGGTGGATGTAGAAATGCTGTCTGATTTACATCCTAAGTATATAGCATGTGTCTATTTTGTCCCTCCTAGTGGTTTTCTTATGAAACCTCCACATGTGGCAAAATAAAATAAGTCCTTGATTTATTTATTTTTTTGGATTGTGCATATGCATGTATTTGCATATGTGTTGGTCTTTCCTCCCTTAGGTTACATCTCTGTGTGTCTAATGTGAGAGTATAGATGCAGCAGTAGTGCTCTCCCCTCTTGGCCAATGATGTCCTGTCTGCAGGAGATAAATGGCATTAATTGAGATCTAATTGCCTTCTAGAGTGAAATAGCTTAATCATTTTAACCTGGCGAGGACAGCTTCAGTCTTTTTCTTCTTTTCATCAGTTTCATTTACTCCACTGCCCTTTCTCTATTGCCATTTTTTTTTTAGTTTTCATATCTTTTTATCTGCTCTCCAATTCTCTTAAGCTCAATCATTTATGGACAGTGAATGTGAGTCTGTTTCAGAGAACTGGTGCATAGAGAGATTTCTCTCTTTCTGCAGGCACTAATCGGAACAAAGGTCTGATTAAATGTAAGCTGAAGGTGAGCACTACAAGAGTGCAAAATTATCCTGATTAGGGGGATTTTTTAAAATCAGCACTCTGCTAGGGGCCGCAACATTTTACTGGGTCACCTCGAAGTTTCTGACAAACATTGGCATTAAAGAGCAATGTTTTTTGAGTGGGCTCTCGTCTTGTGTGTCCAGAAGAGTCCATATACAACATGAGGGCAACGCCATACATGTTCCTGCAAAAGGTTTTACATCGTTCCACTAAACTACAATGCTTATCTGGCAAGAAACATAGCAATGTGCCAAAAAGTGCAAGAGAACAAATTGAGCATATTTGTTATGCCTGAAGGATACAAACAGTGTGATTTAGTATGAAACATTAAATTTATAAAGAAGCTTTTTTTTGTTGACAACACAATAAAATGGTTTAATCTTCCCACACGGTAAATAAAAAGAAATCAAAGTAGCACCATCCATTGCTGTCTATAGATTTAATCAAACAGACCGTCGCTGCATCTTTGATCGATATGTTAGATTCTAAATGAAGTGCTCAATTTGAACTGAGGAAACCTCTTAGAGGTGAAACATTTCCAAGAACCAAAAAAAAAGCCTAATTGCTTTCTACTGAACCACTTACCATGGCTTGCATGACTGGGAATCTACAAGACATTAATTGGGTATATGCAATTTGTGGGGATACTTTATTTTTCACATATACTTTTTTTTCATTTTTACAATCTGCTGCCTTTAGAGTCCTATATGGAAATTAGCTTTTATGTGGAAACATATGAAAAGGTCAAGGAGGCAGTCCACACTAATGCACTAGTCAAGATGTTGGATGCTTTACTAGTATAAAGCAGCTTGTGGTGCTCCAGCAATTTAGAACTGCTTTCTCAAAAAGTCGGGAGAGTCACAAGATGAAAGAGGAAAAAGCAAGTGGTAAATCTTGAAGAAATTTACCACAAGACAACTCAACAGCATCTTTAATAAGAGACAAAGTGACACATTCTGATTTTACAGAATTTATTAAAGCGCCGTCCTGCTTTCACAAATTGTGCAGTACGAGTGAATTCAATTTTCACGTGCAAAATAAGCAGAACACCCCTTATTTGTGGGAAAAAAATAGCAAAGAAAATCAAACAATTCCACTATCTTGGGTTAACATCGCCTTTTTTGAATGAGATCCTCTGAGTTTGTGTATGGATGTGGTCATTGTAGGAATATAGGTGTGTGCACACTAGCATGGGTCAAAGCTGCTTCTTGCAGAACAAGTGGAGAGCCATAGAGCTGTTTCCACACAACTGCTGATATGTTACCGAACCGCCATTAAAGTGGCCACAGACCTACCACTGTGACTTGACTATTTATTCCCAGCTCTCCAATAGAATACACTATATTGCCAAAAGTATTCGCTCACCTGCCTTGACTCGCATATGAACATAAGTGACATCCCATTCCTAATCCATAGGGTTCAATATGACGTCGGTCCACCCTTTGCAGCTATAACAGCTTCAACTCTTCTGGGAAGGCTGTCCACAAGGTTTAGGAGTGTGTTTATGGGAATTTTTGACCATTCTTCCAGAAGTGCATTTGTGAGGTCACACAGTGATGTTGGACCAGAAGGCCTGGCTCTCAGTCTCTGCTCTAATTCATCCCAAAGGTGTTCTATCAGGTTGAGGTCAGGACTCTGTGCAGGCCAGTCAAGTTCATCCACACCAGACTCTGTCATCCATGTCTTTATGGACCTTGCTTTGTGCACTGGTGCACAGTCATGTTGGAAGAGGAAGAGACCAGCTCCAAACTGTTCCCACAAAGTTGGGAGCATGGAATTGTCCAAAATGTCTTGGTATGCTGAAGCATTCAGAGTTCCTTTCACTGGAACTAAGGGGCCAAGCCCAGCTCCTGAAAAACAACCCCACACCATAATCCCCCCCTCCACCAAACTTTACACTTGGCACAATGCAGTCTGACAAGTATCGTTCTCCTGGCAACCACCAAACCCAGACTCATCCATCAGATTGTCGGATGGAGAAGCGTGATTCGTCACTCCAGAGAACACGTCTCCACTGCTGTAGAGTCCAGTGGCGGCTGCTTTACACCACTGCATCTGACGCTTTGCATTGCACTTGGTGATGTATGGCTTGGATGCAGCTGCTCAGCCATGGAAACCCATTCCATGAAGCTCTCTGCTGAAGCACTGTTCTTGAGCTAATCTGAAGGCCACATGAAGTTTGAAGGTCTGTAGTGATTGACTCTGCAGAAAGTTGGCGACCTCTTGGCACTATGTGCCTCAGCATCCACTGACCCCGCTCTGTCAGTTTATGTGGTCTACCACTTGGTGGCTGAGTTGCTGTCGTTCCCACACACTTCCACTTTCTTATAATACAACTGACAGTTGACTGTGGAATATTTAGGAGCCAGGAAATGTCACGACTGGATTTGTTGCACAGGTGGCATCCAATCACAGTTCCACGCTGGAATTCACTGAGCTCCTGAGAGCGACCCATTCTTTCACAAATGTTTGTAAAAGCAGTCTGCAGCCTAGGTGCTTGATTTTATACACCTGTGGCCATGGAAGTGATTGGAACACCTGATTCTGATTATTTGGATGGGTGAGCGAATACTTTTGGCAATATAGTGTATAAATCAACACAGGTGGATACAGCACACAGGCTGCTTCAGTTTGATGACTGCATTCGGACAATCCATTTACTACTGATGGCAAGTGCTATTGAAATGGAGGGGAGACAATGCTAATCACAGACAATCACTTCAGAGCACATAAGAAATAGAAGAGCAATTATGGATGTCATAGAAATATTGTGAACACTGATACCTCTCCATTCCATCCAGTTTTATTGTCTTACATCATTACTAATCATTGCTATTCTGTTCAATGGGGCAGTGAACAGCCCCCTGAAGCTCTGATATATGTTTAATTCTCCATGTGCTTTGACTCATTTTTACTTACATTTGCCTGCTTTTGTGCTTAATTTTGATTTCTTCTTGTTCTAAAGAGCTGTGATTGCACGGTAGCCTTGATAAGGGCTTATTGATGGGTGGTGCATGTAATAGCAAAATTATGGGCTTAGGACATCATAGCTGGAAAGAGGATATAGAGGAGTGCCTTTAATAAATGGTGGAGCCAAATGAAATCCATCGAACACACTGTCAGGTGGTAATGATGCCTCACACCCTGTGGACCTGAGCTGTCTAGGGACCAAGGACTTATTTCTATATAGAGCTGTACCTATAGATTACAGACTGTGATAATTAACCTGCCCAGTGTAGCTTCCTTATTGATGTTCTGGTAGCAACCTGTCAGAAATAAAGGAATACAGAGTGGCTGGGCATACAAGTTTGTATTTTACCTGCACAGTCTCTGATGTAGTTACAGCAATCTGAGAGAGGCTACTTGCGCTTGTTGCATTATGAAGTGCTAGTCTGATATTAAAAAAATCACAGAATAGTCTATCAAGACATTCTGGGGGGATTACACAAAGATATGGTACAGTGTAAAAGCAAAGAGCCAAGCGCTGGTCGTAAGATGGATGGCAAAGAGTGGAGGCAAGGCGGCGCAACTGGGACTATTCAAAAGAGAGATGGATAGTGGTAGTGAGCAGGGAACAAACATTCCCCTCCAGCGAGCACACGACTCAGCATCCATCTGCACACCCCTAAGCTTCCCTCCCATCCATCACTCCCTCACCAACCTACCTTCTGATTTCATCTTTCCTCCTGTTACCCCGTCCCTTTCCCCCCTAACTTGTCTCCAACAGAAGTGTGGCTGGGATTCAGCAAATTCTTGAGCACACAACATGCCATTCACCTCAGATAGCGATCCATCTTCTGCTGTATCTGCGGAGAGCATACGGGCAGGGAGTGTGTGCAAAGACGTGGACTGGCAGTGGGTGGCTGTGTGGGTGGGTGGCAGTTAGCAATACATTGCTGACTACATGGTGTACTTGTATGTCTTTGGCAAGCTCAGCAGGATTTATGATAACCTGTTTTAACATTTTACAGCGTCAACTACAGTGTTAGGCAGCACTGTTGTTAACACTTGTGCATAAATGTACAGTATTGAGTTTGTTGTTTGTGTGTGGTGGCGCCTTTTAAACTGCATTTCTTCCTGAAGTTCCTGATCAGACACACATTAGAAAGGTTGGGTTGCTGCTGCTCTCACCGAGCTGGATGTGTTGCTGGCCTGTCCAGGCCGGTTTGTTGGGAGCCTGCCAGGGATGCTGCTGCCCAGCTGGTGGCTGCTTGCTGTTAGCGCTGCTGGATGAATTGAGTGGGAAAATTAAGCCTTTCATCGATTGTCTCACTGCGGACATTAGGAATACCTAAGACAGCCATGAGTCAGCGTGCTGCATGCGCCATCATCCTGTTTGCTTTTTCTCTTTTCCTTCTTTATTTCATTCACTCTTCTTCCCGTATCTCTGGCTTATGATTCCCTTTCTTCCCTAAATGTCAACTTTTTTGTGACAGTCTCACAGAATCAAAGAGCAAAGCCTACTTTATCATCTCACCCTTTTGTACTGACATTTACACTTTTACAAGGAAACATCCATCAAGGAAGAAAAAGATAGCTTCTCAATAGATAGTAACAAAACAAACCATAATACAATGCAGCTACATTTCCATTTTGGTAGTCAGATACAGTGTCTTCTTAACACTGCTTGCTACCAGAGCATTGTTTTATCCAATCACACCTTTTTTTGTAAACGGACGCACATTTACTTTAGCTATTCTTGTCCTCATGTAAACAATGCTGACAATCTCCATCCATGTGGTGGACCCATGAGCAGAGACTCACAGAGGAGCTGGATAGATTCCAACAGCTGTAAATAACAAGAGCAAAAGAAATACTGGTTAAAATTAAGAGTTTGTTGCAACACAAACAGACTAACCAGATTTACGTAGAGTGGTTCATTGTAGTACTTCCGGAAGTCAGAAGACAGGATGCTCTAATAATAAAGAGCAAAGAACAACTTACTGTGTGGAAGAAAATCTCAGCTGCATATCTGTCATTCTGAAGTCCTTACACTTCCTTTTCAAGCTTTTGCACTTCTAATATTTACCTTACAGCCATACAGGGATAATCACACAAATCATCCAAGAAAAACAAATCACAAACTAGAAACAAACCAAACTTGTGAACACTATACAGAAATCACTGTATGGAGATTCAGCAAGTAGGTCTTCTATGAAAAGCTCAACTCCATCAGAGATATGCAGTTCGAACGTATATAGCTCTCTATACAGGTTGCAGGCAGTGTTTACACCTAAATAATAAGCACACTGTCACAACGTTCACATGTACCAACCACTATTGTGTCTAGATTTCCGAGCACTGAGGTGAAAATGGAAGCGTGCTCTCAGGCCTGGATCAGCACTTTCAAGAGCAGCGGGTAGAAACCCTGACATTCAGCAGCACGATGGACAGCAGTCGTGACACAAAGGGCCAGATTTAATCAACTGTTTCCACCTCATTTCAGATGTGCCTGGGAAATGTGTGTGTTGTTTGTTTATCAGAGAGGTGTACTGGCCTTGAAGGGCAGTTTCCCTGTCAAGTTAAGTATGCATCTGTCAGTTAATGTAGGATTAAAGAAATGACATTACAGTGTATTTGCAAGTTTGCGCATTTCATTCTCTTAATTTTTGTGTGGAAACTAAACTATGGTCTTTGAATGAAAAAGAGACCAATAGTAATATAAATATACAGACAAGAGACAAAGAGTTGTACCATTAACTTAAAACTTGAATTGGATCTTGACTTCCACTGAGTTACTTCTACAAAGTAGATTTTGTCAGCTCCCTGGTGGGTAGCAACAAGAACAGTGGATTGTAATTTTTATCCATCCATCCATCCATCCATCCATCCATCCATCCATTATCTATACACCGCTTAATCCTCATTAGCATCGTGGGGAGCTGGAGTCTATCCCATCTGACTTAGGGCGAAGGCAGGGGCCATCCTGGACAGGTCACCAATCTGTCACAGAGCTACATATAGAGACAAACAATCACACTTGCATTCACACTTATGTACAATTTAGAGTTACCAATTAACCTCAGCATGTTTTTAGACTTTGGGAGGAAGCTGGAGAACCCAGAGAAAACCCATGCATGCACAGGGAGAACATGCAAACTCCATGCAGAAAGATCCCGGGAAGGTTAACCACCAAGCCACTGTGCAGGCCTGTACTTTTCATATAATTATTTGTTTTTGAATCTTTTTTTTGTTAGTGTTCTTTTTCTTGGAAGCCAAGTGTGTGCTAGCACATCACTATTAGTTTCGGCATTGTTGAATGTCCTCTTCTTCTGATTCATCCTCTCAATCTAGTAATGTTCTGTGATATTTTATAAAGACATATAACAAATATGCCAAGAAATACTTCACACTATGTTGCTTTAGATGGCGCCTAGGACGAAAGCATGCCCACTGTTTGTCTTTGTGCTGGGAAGAAGTAATTAAGCCTCTGGCAGGAATCGTGTTGTCAAGAGTACAAATGAAATACATGGATGGATTGTGTGTAGGTGTGTGTGTGAGTGTGAATGCAAGATTTCAAGAGATTAGAAAAAAACGTTAAATAAGAAACTGAGAAACTGAACTTTTCATTCTGACAAGAGGATCTGCTTCAGTATTTACCCTCTGATGTTGTGAAAAGAGGTTTGACAACCTGTCATCTCCTACCCAACACCTATAATAACCCTGACAGCAGGGTCCAGGAAGCTGTGCAGCCTAGGACACTGTCAGTTTGTTGTTTTGGAGGAAATCATAGAATCTACACTAAATGATACACCAGATGTGATGAAAACATCTGCAAAGCCTAAGTAAAATCTTTAGGTGAGACTTTGATTTCCATACTGACCCAGTACGCCACTTAGCTTTCAGCACGACTGTGAATTATTCTGTTGAGAGAGGAACCATGGGATTACCGAAACAATTTAAAACTATGTGACTCAAATAGTCATTCTCTATGACGCTCACTCAAAAAAACTTAACAGTAGTCCTTATTTTAAAAAGTATGTTTTATATTTGTTTGTCTTCAGGTTTAACTACCAAAGCAGCGCAGGTAGAACACATTTTAAACTATCCATCCATCTATTTTCTATACATCGCTTAAACAACTTAAACAGCTTAAACAACAACACCCGAACAACAAGCATGGCACAGTAACACAATGCACTTGTCAGAGCAAAAAAATGACTGGTATTACTGCAGACTGCAGAGCAGGGACTTCTCTGCAGCTTGTCTCTCTGTTAAGCAGGACCACAAATTGCCTAAGACTGATCTGCAACCTCAAATGAACCTCAGTATTTACAGTTCCCACTGACAGATAGAAAGAGTGGTGATTATTAGACATCTAACCAAAGTTCACCACCCTCTCTACACATTTTAATTTTATTCTTCCCTCTGTCCATGTAAAAACTAGATTTTTGCATCTGTTGCTGCCCGCAGGTCAGAGTCACAGCTGTTGATATAACGGGCTTCTGACATTTTGTCTTGCTTGTAGCAACCACATGCTAACATAGACGTTTTCCACTCTATTCTCTTTGTCCCTTTGTAATTCTTACCAGTTCATTGCAGAGCATGAAGTATCCTTTATCATGGGACTGATTGTGGCTCATTGTTTCTTTGTCATAGAATAGTATAAATTACTGTTGTTGAAAGCTATTCTGGCTCCTCATTGCCTGCCTTGTACACAATCATTCTCATGTAATTACTGGCAAGAGAGTTAAGAGAAACAGATGATCGCCTGATGTTTGATGAGACCGATCAACTCAGGGACTACAATATACTGTGGCTAATTTTACTCTTGTCAAAAACTCTTTTGTCTCTGTTTTGCTGTCACAGTATCTGTGAATAGCAACATTTCGATCAGAGCTGACTGTTGCATTATACCATTCAATTTTTGTCAATCATGTTACACTTCTGGGCTGCACAGTAGCTTGGTGGTTAGCACTGTCGCCTTGCACCTAGAAGATCCCCGGTTCACGTGCTGGCCTGGACCTGGGATCTTTTGACTATGTTCTCTCTGTGCATGCGTGGGTTTTCACCAGGTTCTCAAGTTTCCTTTCACAGTCCAAAAACATGCTGAGGTTAATTGATAATTCAAAATTATCCATAGGTGTGAATGTGAGTGTGATTGTTTGTCTGTCTGTGTAGCCCTGTGATAGACTGGTGATCTGTCCAGGGTGTCCCCCTGCCTTCGCCCAAAGTCATCTGGGATGGACTCCAGCCCCCAGCAACCCTAATGAGGTTTAAGCCATGTATAGATAATGGATGGGTGCTTCCTTTCATTTATTTGGTGCTTCTTAAATGATATCAAACACACAGATCTTTCTCTGACCTTAATTTACCATAGTGCTGCAATCAACCCTCACATGAGCTGAAAGACACTGCTTGGTTGATGCAGTATTGACATGTATGTTTTTTCTGTGATTGGTGTAAGTCTATGTTGTCAGTATGTTGTGAACAATACTGAACAAAGACAAACACAATTGATATTGATGACATTATAAGGTCAGAGCCGGGGGAAACACTATCATTGCCAAAAGATGCATTTTAAACCAGTTCTTATGCTCACTATGTATGATTCAGTGAATTGGGTAAAAGTAATAATTAGGTCATGAAATTAGGTAAAACTACAGAACAAAAACAATTCTTCAACTGTAGCTGGCGTTTAAAGAGAGGAATTGAACTCTCAACTATTTTATTCAGCACTCAAAATGAGACCGCAGGTACCCGTGAGAGGATGTGATTGGGAGTGTGTTTATGTGCTCCCTTGCCTCAGGCTTGTTAAATTGGCAGATCGATGATGCTTTAAATCAGTGTTCCAGCACCACCGCAAACCCCATGAAACCCATTAGTGAATTAAGGTAGACCACTGTTCCACACTGAGTCCTGCTCTGCCTGCAGGTCCTTTCCACATGACAAATGGGAGGAAAAACTGTGAAATAAAACAAAGGGAAAGGGCAAACGAGGGTGAGAACAAAAGCTGTGGCAGAGGAATGGCTGATAGCAAAAGCTGGGGTCAATGCTGCTGGTAAAGACACACTTGTAGCTCTTCTTCATTTAGACAATCAGGGAATAGTTCTGTTTCTTACTGCATATCAAGTAGGCGTCTTCCCTTGAACCGACCAACACTTTGTATGATTCTTTCCCATGCACAGGAGAGCATCCAGCCAGCCATGAATAACATGCTCTACATGCAAAGTAGTCTGTCTCAGCCAGTAAACTGAAAAGGGGACAGAGTAGGAAGGGATGTGAAGGATGTAGGAGAGAGGAGGAGAGAGGAGGAGAAAGAGGGGGTGTGGAGCGAGGATGCCAGGGGAGCTGGTCTTTCTCTGATAGCATTGTTTATGTGGCACTGTCTGTGGATCATTGATCCATTCGTCTTCATTACGTCCCCCTGTGAGAACTATTAACTGCTGCCACCCTCAGTTGGGTGCCTGCTATGTTGACATGCACTGCACGGTCTCTCTCTCAGTCTACCAATGTCCCTGCCACCTCTTCTCTTGGAGGTAGAAGCTGACAATTTTGTACAGCTTGTTGAAAAAACAAGACAGTAGATTTAACACTGACATTTCATGGATCTGCACAGGCTTGAGTTATCTACACTGCGTTGGTGGTCAATGATTGAGGAACAGCTACAGACAACATGCAGTATGTATGACACCTTATACCACAGGTGTACTGGTTGACTCATGTTTATTTGCACATGCCTCATCCTGCAAGCTGTTTCTGACCTATATAATGTATGTTACGCAAGAATGAATCAAACAACCACCCACTCGTGCTCATGAGAGAAGGCTACATATGTGTAACAGAATTCAGCATAATATAGGAACTGTAAGCACAGCACAGGAATAAATCCTCATGTGTTTGCTAAAATCTGGACAGTTCAGGGAACCTTTGCTGTGTAAGCACTCGTACCTGCAAATGTCCCAAAAGAGACATCCTGCTCCAAATGCTGTCTGAACTGCTACCACTGACTGTATGAAGTATGCTGATGTCTAACCACTGAGCCCAGTGAGGCATCATGGGTCATCAGCAGCAGCTTGAACAGCAGTTGCTGATGACCTGATGACCTGCTTCCAATCGACAGCCATGATCAATTTCACCTCCCTTTGTCAACTCATTGCTTCTCTTCACTTGTGAAATCTGACAAGTTTGATTTGTACTTGTTGCGCAGCATTACTTTTGAGTAAATATGAGGCAAGCTGGCTTTTAAACTGCTTGACCATTCTCTGTCCCCTGTCTGTCTTTCTCTTATATTTATCCTTCCTATGTCTCTTTTTATTTTCATAGATACAACCATACATCTGGCCACCATCTTCATCGCTGTCTCATTGGAGCCAGAGGAAAGGAGGCATAGAACATGGTCTGGTGTGGGGGCTACTGTTGCTATGTGTGAAGGACTGCTGTGGCATCAATGGAGACCGAAGGCTATCGAGACCTCCTGGAGACCAGTGACGGTCAGGGGGTAGGCCTGCTGGATGGAGGGGGAGAGGTGGGTGTGGAGGAGGGCTGGAGCACACCCTACCCTCTGGGCTTCCAGGTGTCTTTGACCACTGTGCTCATGCTGGAGCTTGTGTTGGGCTTCAGCAGCAACCTGACCGTACTTGTGCTCTACTGTGCTCAGTCCAACCTGGTGGATTCAGTCAGCAACCTGGTAACAGTCAACCTTCATGTGCTCGACATACTGGTCTGTGTGCTGTGTCTGCCACTGACTGTGGCTGTGATCCTGCTACCATCTAATGAAAGTGGAGTGGGCAGCCTGGCGACACTCTGCTGCTTTCATGAGGCCTGTGTCACATTCACCAGTGTGGCCACAGCAGTAAATGTGTTAGTAATCAGTTTGGACCGATACGACATCTCAGTGCGTCCAGCCAGTCGCTTGCTGACCCCCAGGCGTGCTGCGCTGCTCCTGGCAGCGGTGTGGGCTGTATCTCTGGCTGTTTTCTTCCTGCCCTTCCTCGAGGGGGACTTCTTCTCTTCAAGTGCTGAGGACAGTGAGGATGAGGAGCCGCAAAGACGGAACAATGACTCTGACCACACCACTGGAGTGACCCCCATTTTTTCATCCTTCTCACCGTCTTTATTACCCTCCACTCATCCCTCCTCCCCTTCACACCACCTGCCTCCAGTATGGCAAAACAGGACACTGCTGTGTGTTGGAGGGCAGGGGTATTACACAGGCCTGGCTATGTATTACCACTTGTTACTCCAAGTGCCCTGCTTCTTCATCGCTGTGGCAGTTATGTTGTTCACCTACTCCAGGATCCTACAAGCCCTCAACATCCGAATTGGCTCTCACATGATGAGGAGTACACGTGCAAAAGACACCACCTGCAGGATACGTTGCTTGAGGCAGAGGAAGAAGGACCTGAGCCTGCCCACAGAGGTAGTGTCCTCCAACCAGAACCAGAACCTCAACCATCCCCCACTCATCCCTTCTCCCACCCCTACACCAACATCACCCCCACCACTCTCCTCAATGCCCCAAGGGATGTCTGACAGTGGAGCAACAGTAACTACTGTCAGTACTGCTGCCACCACCCCCATTGCAACCACACCAGCCACCCCTGCTTCTCCAACCCCACCTTCAGTTTCAGCTCAGACCCACGCCAACACACCTCTGCCTGCCTCCTCCATGGGTGTACAGGCCTCGGTTTCTGCTATCATTGCTTTGAGGCGGGCTGTGCGAAGGCACAGGGACCGTCGGGAACGTCAGCGCCGTGTCTTAAAAATGTCCCTAATCATCATTTCCACCTTCCTGGGCTGCTGGGCCCCTCTGTCTGCAGTCAACGTTCTGATTCTGTGTATGGGTCCCAGTGACAGCTTGGTCCGGCTCCGTCTGTGCTTCTTAGCGATGGCATATGGAACCACTATCTTTCATCCTCTGCTCTACGCTTTCACCAGACAGAAACTGCGCCGTGCCCTCAAAACACGTGTTAAGAAAAGGGTTGTGTCGCTTCTGCAGGTAGACCCATCCCCCAGTGGGGGGACAGTTATTCATAACTCTTGGGTGGAGGGAGGAGGTCAGAGAAAGAGTCGCAAGCCAAGGATAGAGGCCAGTGATGGCACTGATCGATGCCTCACAGAGGCAGTAAGGGAATGAGGCTGGTCTTCAGAGTATGCTTGCATGTCTGAGTGTGTGTGTGAAGAATTGTATGTATCTTACCAAGATGATGGAGATGGATTGGGTATATTTGTGCACAAGTGTGAGGAAAAATGAGAACCAGTTAGTTTACAAAGGTCAGGACAAATCCCATGGCCTCTGGTTCCATACAGACGTGGAGACAGGTGAGCCTTGAGCTCTAATTAGAGCTTGCTTTCCACTCTCCTTACACAGGCTGTTATTAGACCACTTCCTGACTGACAAGGTGGCCAGTGTGTCTCCTGGCAACACTAGCCACGCATTATGACAACACCATAGCCATGACTACTGAAAATACTAGCGTACTCCCCACATGTAGGGTAAGGGATAAATACCTGCAAATCCATACAGTACTATATTGCTCCTGCGTGCACTTTCAATTTGCATGTGCATGTAAATATGCACAGATACACACATACACACACACACACACACACACACACACACACACACACATACACTTAATGCACACTGATTTATATTTAGTCATTATCTGTGAAAGCACACCAATATCTACCTGCACAGATATTCTCAGTGAGAAAAATATTAATGGAAGTCTATATTTGTCTTTGTTTCCTTTTTTTTCATGCCTTAATTGAGTTATTAGTATATTCTCATGGTGCTGAATGTCCTGCTGTATGTTTACAACAATGTATCAACGTAGAGTGTTTGCACATACTTTATATGGTATATGGCAAATTAATGGTGGATAAATGCAAACATTCAGATTCAAAGTTTACAGGCTCATATGAAATTACCAGAAAACTGCAAAAAAAAAAAAAAGATTTAATTTCCAACAAGCACCATATTGTAGAAGAATGTGTGCAAGTTAAAGCTAAAAGGCATGACTTTTAAAAAAACAAAATCAACTTTATTGGTCATGATGATGGAGGACATTTGTGTGATTGTGTTTGTATGTTTGCACGTGTGCATGTACGCATGTGTGGCTGCGTGTGTGTGTTTGTCTGTGTGTATGCAACAAATGTGTGGTTGTGTAAATGAACAAATGTGTGTGTGTATCCATGATTATGTGCAATAAATCATGAGCAAAGCTATGACCCTTAGGATGTGAACAAAGAGAATGTGAACACAGAATTGTTGGGGAGGACCTAATCTTCTGATTAACAACAGGAGGCTGCTGGACATAACAAGAAAGCAAATCATATGGAGCAGTTGTAACTATGTGTATATGACAGGCCACTGTAATACCACTGAAATTGTATCACTTCAGTTTTAAAGTGGGAATTAAAGGGCAATATTTTGTGAAAACTTCATTATCAACGTCTCTGAAGTCACTGCAGGTTAACTAGCATCTTAAATTAGAAATCCCAACATGGAAAAACAACTACTGACATGGGACATCTCTTTGTGTCAGTTGTTTGTTTCACTGGATGGCAGAAGTACTGCTTTTGGACAGCATGCTGAATGACTACAGAGACAGACAGCCTCTGGACTGAGTCCTGGACATGTTACACTATATCTTGTGTCTCTCTTTCTCCTCAGGGCTTCATGTCTCATTTCCAAACTTGCTGGACAAAAAACAATAAACCAGCCCTCAATCAGCTGTTGTATTATGGGTGTTACAGTACGTAAAGATTTATGTCACTAAGTAGATAGAGAACACTTTTAACTTTATATGGACTCCAGACTTGGACGGCTCCTTGGGCTTTGGGCTGTCTCCTCTTTCATCTTCACTCCTTTTACACTATTTGTGAGCCAGACAGAAGACAATAATTCTTGTGTATTCATGTACATTTTTCAGGGATGTAAATACTAATGTGTGTGATTTGGGTTTTAGTCAAAAAGCCTCTTTTTTCTTTGGCCACAATCATCTGCCGGACAGAAAATCAGCCATTGTGATAAACTCTTAGCGAGTTGGAAAGTTCCTGTAAAGAGAAGATACATGTAAGTGAACTTGTGTTAATACTGTATGTGTGTACACTGTACTGTACATTTATGAACATGTGTATAGAGAAATATTAGTATTGTATAAGATTTATAATATGTGTTATTGTATAGAACAGAACAGAATCTGTATTAAAACGGTGATATAAGAATTGATTTATCTCAGTTCACTGTGTCAGTTAATGTGTTGGCTGCTGTTGATTTTCAAATACTAAACTTTTTTTAAATCAGAAAATTTAACTACATCGAAAAGGCTATTATATGGTGTTATTCCATGCATGTTTGCGTAGATGTATTTTAACTGCTATATTTTAAATAATGAAAGTGTGTATGTATGTCCTCTGTTTCTGTTTCAGGCAATAGAAAGTAAAGTGGAAACTCAAGCAATACAGAAGAAATTGCATAGATTTAGAAGAAGTGGTACATGTGTCCTAACCGAACAATCTGGAACTCTTTTACAAGATGGAGCAATTGCTGACTTAAAGAGACAGTTCGATATCTTGGAAATGATGTTGTGTGAGGTTCTCTAATCAATAGTCAGTGTTTTACCTACAGTAGATCCCCCAGTTTGAAGAAACAGACAGAAGAAGTGGCACAGAAGCTAAGCAATGAACTGCTGTAGACGAAGTCAGCAACAAAACATATTTTGTAGCTGTCTGCTGCTAGTAGTAGACAGACTATGGGAAAGTACCTCATATAACCCCACTTCAAAGAAACCGAACAATCCCTGAAATAATCATCAAATATCATTCACCAGACTCATTACAGAGACTGAAAGGTCAGTCCATTTTTTGCATGTAGTCAAGCCTTTGAAATCATTAGACAATTTAACAATTGACATGGATATGATATGTAAATGGAAGCATGAAAGATCACATTTATGTCACTCTCATTATGAGTAAGAGCCTTTTTAAAAAGACAGCTGAAAAGTGTGGTTGGGCTCCATCATAATTGCAGCTCTTTATGTGCAGTTTCACCACAGAGCTGCTTGGATTCAGCAGGCTCAAGACAACTTGGGAATTCCTCCCTTATCCTCTGGACATTACTGTCCAAATCTGTCTCTCTCTTTTTCAGCTGTCCCTCCCTTTCTACTTCTCCTGTTTCCACTCCCTGTTTCTCTGATCCCTAAATTTAGAAATTCCGTCCCAGATACTTGCAGTATTTAGTGCTGACTGCAGAGAACCCTCGCTGCCTCACTGTGATGTGACAACTGTGCTAATCACCAGTACTAATGAAGATGAAACATATTAGTAAGGTAAGCATCTGCCGAGGCAGCTCAATCTCTGAGTGTTGATGCTTTATTTTTTATTTTACCAGAACAAATCTGTCTGCACATGTGGTGTGTGTCTGCATGTTTGTTGCCTTACTGATTTGTGCAGTGAATCAAAACTGTGGATTCCTCCATCCTGCTTGATAATCTCATCAGTCCCCTCCTCTTTCACACTTTCATTTTCTCCCTTGGTTCTCCTTCTCTTTATTCCGCCGGTCTGCATCTCTCTCATCTTTTATCCACACTCAGGCCTTCCACAACAAAAGCAAGGAACAGCTGCAGTGTCTGTGAAGGAAGGAAAGTCACCTTGGGGGATGACAGAAGAACAAAAACGTGAGAGAGAGATGTAGCGAGAGAGAGAATGACAGGCAGTATGGAGGGGAGATTAGGGGGAAAACAGAGAAGGGAGGCACAGAAACTGGCATTGGGACATCATATGACTAATAAAGGGACAGCACTGCATCACTGCAGAGCTTTATTAGAAAAAACAGTAAGACAAACACTAAGTGCAGAATGATAAGATTACCAGGTTTTACTGTTGTCTTCCAGTAGAAAGAAGTCCAACCATATTGTGCCTGCCTATAATTTTATGACAGTGTCTTCACATTTGGATTTCATCCAAAAACATACAACTCTTACTTACTTGTTGTCAGAATAGCCAATAACAAAGCATGATTTATGACAAAACATTCAGCCAGTGGCAACTATGACAAATGTGGCCACTGCCTGAACTCAGTAATGTATGTGAGTAAAGCCACGAAAAAAACTGACACTGCTCTGGTGGGTGTATCTGCTCCGGGCTTTATACTGAGATTTTCATATGTGACTGGTAGTGAATGTTATGTGATGCTTAGAACATTTACAGAGCACTTATGTATGGTCAAGTGTAGGCGTCACAAGTGGCTGGAACTGAAAGCCGATTGTTCATAGACTTACAAAACACAAGTAACAGAAAAGTAATGCACTGTACTGTATGCAGTTATGTGCAGTACCGCATGCCACACTGCACTTTGAGGTCGTAAAACTCACCAGGATGCATATACATTAACATATGACACAGACAAGAAAGTGATGCAGCAGGAAATGTGTTAATATTATCTACTTTATGGAAAACAATGATTATTAGGCTGTAGAAAAATGCGTTGACTTCACATTAATTAAACGTTATTCCAGCTGAACAAATTATTTAAAGTTCAATTCTTTTCAAAGTACTAAACATTGATAAAAGTAGAGGCTTGGATCGATATTCTGTCTCGATTATGCTGAGGTGACCAGCAGAATGAGCAGTTAAAGTTCATTATGACGTTGAATTTTCCATATAAAACAGGTCCGGTGGGATTTCATTATAAACCCATTGTTATTTTCAGGACAGAGCTCCGCAGTGAGTGAACACATCGACCAGAGGTTTATGATCGCCAATGGCGCCATCTTGTGTTGGAACAGCATTAGTTTAAAACGGCTAAACTGTAGCATTAGCTTATCATTCTCCAATGTTTTAATTATTTATTTATTCATTCGTTTATTTTTACTTCGTCAGCTCTACTGTACTAATAGTAACAGCAATGTCAGCTTTTCTTTCTGTGTCCTGTTGCTGGTTAATAAACGTCAGGCGGCCTCCTCGACCTGTTGAAGATGACGTGTGGCGTTAGCAGAGTTGTAGGGTAGCTAGCAAGGTACGGTTAGCTACATCGATATTGACCGTTAGGAGGAAACGTCAATACTGCAAATACCATCATGTTCAGTTATGAAAAAGTAGTAGTTATATCTATGTTTTGATGCTTCAAGTAGTACAGACGTGCCGAAATAGCTCAGTTGGGAGAGCGTTAGACTGAAGATCTAAAGGTCCCTGGTTCGATCCCGGGTTTCGGCAGCGAAGGGGATTCCTTTTGCCCACCTCAGGACACGTTAAGCGGAGAGCATGTTAGGACACAACTACCCTTAAAACTTACACACCGACGCCGAACGCACAATCATGTTACAGCAAACTCTTTTGCAATAAAGTTTTTTTTTTTTTTTTTTTTTTTAATTTATTAACTAAACAAACTCTAATGCAGCAGCTGGCACATGCTCAAAAACACGTGTTTTCCTCGAAGCACTGCCTAGCTTAAAGTATGTGTTAGCAGTGAAATGTTAAGCTAACAAAAAGATAAATGCTAAGAAGAAATGTCACGGTCAGTGTAGTTCTACTATTGTAACGCGTACCAGAAATGGTTAAATACACCATAGTCACTCGTGCAATAAACACTGCTTTAAAAACGTAAAAATGTCATATTTTATTGTGTGAAAGTGACTCATATCTGTTGCTATTTTTTAAGCTTCTGTTGTTATGGTGTAAACTTGGCAACTGAAATTTTTTTTACCACATTTAATTGTAATTATAGTTAGTACAGAGCAGTTTATTGCACTCACAAATAATAAACAGTGGAATAAAAAGTGAAAAACGTGCTTACTCAAAAGTACATTCAGGCTTTCCTCTTGTGTCAGATATATGAGTTTATGCTGTCTCCCATGGTCTGTAAACAGCTGTGAACCTGATAACAAAACTAATTCATACCAAGCATGCATGCAGATCATTACAAGGTTTACAACCAAAAGGAAAGCAGTTCCAGGGAATTTTCACCAGGGGGCGATCTTGTACATGAAATCACTCAGCAACGGACTTTGTGAAAGATTCATAACAAACCTAGTTCATCTCAGGGCAGTTAACTGGGCAAATTTATCAAGTTCACACAGATAATCCGTTGTAGAATAGAGATGTTTACAGTGAAAGATGATATTTTTCATAAAGGTGGCATACTTGACTTTATAATATACTGTATAACAAGGAGAATACCTTCTGAATCAGACAATTTGATTGTGTTCATATATTTGAATATATATATATATATATATATATATATATATATATATATATATATATATATATATACTATATATATATATATATATATATATATATATAATATATATATTCCACAGAACATCTTGGTTTTAACACAGTTACACAAGTGCTTCAAAGTAAGAGTTTGAGGTTTAGACTGTGGCTCATATGTTCTTTCAGCTTAAAAGGCCTTACCCAGCCTATTGCTTTCATGTAATATTAAACATCAGATACAAATGTAAGAGGAGACTGTAGCATCTCTTATTTTATACATACAGTTTTTTTACGCAAAGTCTGTTTGTATAGCACCTTTCATGAGCAGTGCAATTCATATCGCTTTACATAATACATACAAAAGCATTAAGGCATGGTGTGGAAATTAAGAAAAATTTTTTTAAGACTTGCCTGCTTGCTCAACCTAAGAAAAAGGTGTAACCCTTGGGACAGTGCATGGTATTTAGCACCTCATAATAATTTTTATCATAACTCAGAGGTTCCTTGTTCACAGGGCTGTGTTCAAAGATGTCCAATATAAAATACAGAGTAGTCTAACAAAACAGCTGGCTTATTTGCTGCAATAACCCCAGGAAATGTATAACTGGAACAACTAGTTTGGCCAGTCAGTAGGGTTCACCTGCACAGAAGAATTAGAATATCTTATAGCATCTGTGTAGACATTTTTTCCTGCCTCTAAAGTCTTTAAATGGCTCTCAAACTGGACATCTCTTCTACTCTGGAATAGCTCGACCACATGAATGAGTAGATAGTGGATAGTTGTCCCCACATTTTGGCGATTGTATCCCCACCTTTCAGCAGTTAAGAGCAAAACCAAGTACTCACAGAACAGCAACGTGATCAGTGACACATGCATGACATCACTCAGCGAAGGTTAGATAATGGGAATTCACCACTACTCACTGCTACTGATGAGGCATCTGGAATAAGTTCCGACATGTTGCTGAATCTTGCAGTACAAGTCTGCAAGTCTTTTGTATGTTGTTTTATACAGTTTCTGATTGCTGTTTTGTATTTTAACTCAATTTAGTCATGTGCCTGAAGGTATGTCAGTGTAACTGTATACTGAGTTCAAGTGAAAACAAAAGCATTCCTAAATGCATCAACGACAACCAAGACCAAGTTGCATCATAACTTGCCCTAAACTTATACGTGTTTTACATATGACGCTCTCCTCCCCAGCAGCAACCTGACACTCCTCTTACATCGAGCACCAATCTCTGTTTACCATCTCTCTTACACATTGTCTCCATAAAGATGTGCTGATGTGATGTTACAGCAGGGTATCTGTGGTTGGGTTTTAAAGTTTCAAAGAACCTGAAAGATATTTTATGACATCAACCCACATTTTACAAAAATATATATAATGTGTGTCTTTTTTTATATAGTGATGGTTATATAGTGACAAATTACTGACCATTTTTATTTTAATGTCTGTTTTTCACAACAGAACTTTAATAACAAACTTCATATTAGTTTCTATACTTGCCTTCCATCTCCTACACTTGTCTGTGTGTGTTGATCTTTGTGCACAGCAACATGAATCTGTCTAATCACATTCACTTCTCTCTCAGTGTTTACATATTTCCCAAACCTGTTTCTTTCCCTGTGATAGTTCAACAGCAGCGGCACCTCTCATCAGTTTATTTATACACACCTTTCCCAGGGAAGACCGAGTATGGAAGCAAATCAGACTCATCAGATTCTGAATTTTAAAAGCTGCTGAATTTCTTACCTTGAATTTTTTTGCATCAAAATTACGTATGTGAATTTTTTATGCCTGAATTTAGCTCATCAAAATTCTAAAAACCAGTTAAAAATTCGATGTCTTCAAAATTCGCCATCAAAAAAATTCAATGTCTTCAAAATTCGCCATAAAAAAAATTTGATGTGTTCAAAATTCACCATCAAAAAATTCAGTGTTCAAAATTCGCCATCAAAAAAATTCAATGTTCAAAATTCGCCATCAAAAAATTCAATGTTAAAAAATTCGCTGTCAAAAAATTTGCTGTTCACATCCGGGGGACTCAGGCGTAAACAATCAATCCTGGCCAAAATCGAACCAACGCCCAGCCAATCACGTGGCGCTCTTCCGGTCATGTGACGCAGACGGTTCACCTCATAAGACCGGGGTCAACCACGGCTAACAGCATGAACGACGGCGCTTCAGTGAGTGTATTAATCCTTTTTTGTCCTGTATGTGGTTTGTTTTTGTGAGAGTCAGTAAGCTGTAATGCATGCCGTTAGCTGCGCTAGCACAGCGTTAGCCGCGCTAATACAGCGCTAGCACAGCGTTAGCCGCGCTAAAACAGCGCGAGCCGCGCTAATACAGTGTTAGCCGCGCTAATACAGTGTTAGCCGCGCTAGCCGCGCTAATACAGTGTTAGCCGCGCTAGCACAGTAATGAGGTCATACAGACAGCACGTTCTGCAGCTGGGTAGTTGAGTAACAATTTTATAAACGCACAAAAGGGAGGAAGTGTGATTTATGCGCCCGAAAATGCAGTTAAGTCACAGAGCAGTAGGGTTGCCACCTTTCAGAAATGAAAATAAAGGACGCCCACCACGGCTCCTTGGGGCCACAGTTCAGGAAAATCGGAAAGATATTCACAGATTCAGAATTCCACCATCAATAACTCATTATAAACGATGCCTCTTTTCCATCGTTGTAAGGTAGACAATGTGCTACAATCCTAGTTTTATCAACAGTAGCTGTCTTTCAAGCTGCAGAAATAACATTGGTGTCAACAGGAGCCAGTTGAAGGCTGCAGTGATTCTGGTGACACTACAGCGTATCAGAGAGAAGCTATTGAATATTTGTGTCTCTCTTGCTGTTGCAGCAGTTTTGCAATTTGCACACGGTCCCTGTTCACTCTATAGACATCAATGTTATTCATGCAGCTTGAAAGACAGCTACTGTTGATAAAACTGGGCTTGTAGCACATTGTCTACCCTTACAACGATGGGAAAGAGGCGTTTATGTTTTGACCAATGTTGCCAGCTCCTCAGTAAGGAAAGTAGCTATTGGCTGTCCAAAAAGTTGCTAGAAAGTCGCTAAATGATGTCATCGCCTAATTTGCATAATTTCCTGTTTGCATGTAATTGTAATCAACATTGTGGGAGAGACAAAAAGTGAGTTTAAAATAGCCCAAATATGTTTCTGAACTAGAGGCCTAAATGCAGTGATTTATTTTAGTGTGACAGTGATGAAACATTTTCATTTCCATCCCGCTCTGTAAGCAGGACAGGATCTGCAGAGACTTTGATCATCTGCCGTCTGGACCATGGAGTGATGTGGGTCTCCTCTAATCAGACAGTGGGATGCTGCAGGTCACTAGACTGACCCCTGTGCTTTGGAAGGGGAGGAGCTCACAGCGCCACCTGCTGCTCGTTGAGGACAGTAACTGCAGAACGATCCCAGCTTTCATGTCAGACAGGGGCGGATCCAGATTAATTTTAGTGGGGGGCGGGGGGCACGGGGGGTACAACAGATATTTTGGGGGGGGGTTGTAAGTTTTAAAGCTGCTACCGACCTCTCGCTTTTACAAAGTTTTTTTTCATGTTTTTTTTTTGGCTCTTTAACCCAATAGGAAAGCTGTATATGACCTTTTCATTTTGGACTGTTAACATTCAAATTATGATGGACTTGTTTCCTTGTTTATGTGAATTACAACATCATTAGCTGCAACATCTGCCTGTTCTGTAAAACTGGTAGCTCAACGACAGCATCCTGAGGGCAATTAAGTGACAAATATTGTGCAAGAACAGCACTATTACAACCCTGACAATTTCCACTTCTTAGAATGTTTACTGCCAATTATCACACATAAAACAAGAAATAATATTCTGTACTAATACTTCTGTACTAGCCAATACACAGTGAATAAATATTATCTGAAAGTCGGGTTATTGTTGTTTATCAGCACAATACAAAAAGATTCATGTTAGACATATTCCAGTTAAGACTAGAATATCATGATTTATGTAAATTTACCTCAATAATATGAATGTTCAGGTTAAGATTGTACAGTGATATTTATTATGTAAGTTTAACTGATTAAAGTTTATGACTCTGCACTGCAATATTATTTATTATTTAGATTTACATCATTATAATATTTAGGGTCAGACTCTACAGTATTAAGATTAAGAAATCAAATATTCTATAAAATGTAAATACACTGAACTCATTTGGATATAGTTAAGTGAGACTCTACAATATTCTTTGACACAAATCTATCTAAATCAAAATTTTAATCATTTTTACTCCAAACATTTACTGGACTGATTTAAACATTAAAATCACTCCTTTCTAATCCTCTGCTGTACGTTCAAACCTGAGGCCTTAAATAGAAACACACAAGTATCTGATTGAAGGAACTTCTGCAGAGTCCTGGTTCCAGAACATGATGATAGAATTATAGACAAACTTTAACAAAAGCTGCCTGAGAGTTTACAGGTTTTTATGTTGGATTTCTTCAGTCATTTAATGAGCATTATCAGCAATAATCAAGCGTTCATTTGATGAACTTCATTTCCTAAAACATCCCGAATTGGAGCTCATATCTTTGGCAGCTGTAAAGTTTCTGCTCCTTCAAAGTTCACAACACAATGAATGAATTCCTAAAACACTCTCAATGCTGGAGAGTGTTTGTGATGCTGAAGCAGTGATCAGTTTTTCTGTTTCTTCTCTGGAGATGCACAATGAGGGACGTCTGCAGCGACTGAGAAAGAGTCTCACCACATCCTGACATGAGGAAAAAGACTTTATTGAAGACGACAATGAGAAAAACTATCCAGACAGCAGACGGCATGCATTCAAGGTGAGCTCTGAACATTTGATCTGGAACAGGAATTCAATAATGGCAGCATGAGCTTCATTTCAGTCTGTAGCTGCTGAATTCATGGATGAATCATCTGGCACTAGAGAGGAAGACCATCAAACATCCACGTCAGCTGATGGAGGTCCAAGAGTCTCACCAAACAACCTACAGAGTGAAGACCTCCAATCTGATTGGACGGCCTCCTATTCAGCCACGTGTGAACAAATGCCTCTAAGTTGATTTGTTTTCTAAAATAAATCTAGTTTGAGTCGTAATCTATGCCTGTCTGTTTGCTTCTTTACACTGCTGTTAACAGTTTAGGCTGTTAGATTGTTCCAGATAAGACAAGTACAAGATTCTTCAGAGCCGTTCTACCATGAGCCTGACAGGAAGAACTCCAACAGCTACTGAATGTTTCTGTGGTTCCCTCAAGGCTACAGGAAGAGCCCTACGAGGACGAGCCGGTCCACCTGATGGAGGCCAGTGGCTGCGGTTCAAAGCCAACACCGACTACGTGGACTTCTACTGGACCACATGGAGGCCTTCAAACCGGACCAACAAGTTCACCGTCTCCCCGACTCGTGGGTCTGAGGACGCCGCCGAGCCTCGGTCCAGCCGGCCTCCTGTCTGTGGGTGTTTGAGTGCTGAGAGGTTTGTGGATGCATGTGAACGTGTCTGTGTTGAAACAGCAGCTTTTGACTCAGTAACGCCGGGAAAAACCAAGAGCTCCTTTATTTGTGACTTCCACTAAAAAAAACAGATGAAAATAAGTTTGCCAGGGTTCTGACTGATAACAGATTATTAAATAATGAAAATAATCGTTTAAATATTCCTTTAAACAATCCTTTTACATCTACATTTCCTTTACACTGACTTCTTGGTATATGCACAAGTATTTAGGGTGGAATATACCATTAAGGCCAATGTTCAAGGGTTCTTCTGGGAATATACCATTAAACCAACCCTTTAGGTAAATGTTCCAAGATGTTGGGTAGAATATACCATCAGATAAACCTTTTAGGTCTACATTGGAAGATTTTAGAGTAGAATATTACTCCAAACCATCCTTTAGCTCTACATTTAAGGTGGAATACTCCTTTACACCAAGATTTTTTGGTCTACATTGAAGGATTTTGGGTGGAATATTCCTTTGAACGAACTTTTTAAGTTTATGTTCAAGGATGTTGGGTGGAATATACCACCTGTGTTTGTGTTGCTCCTCGGCGACCCTAGACAGCCGGGTCGTAATGTTTTTTGAGCAACACACCATACTATGACGTTTTTACAATGACGGTTCTACTATGGAACCAGTTTGACATGTTCAGGCATTCTTTGTGTGAAAATTAAACTAAATTTCCTTCACTAACCCAACTCTCTGGACTTCCAGTAAGCTGTGTTCCTATTGGCTGTCCAGGTGGCTGCTTGGTGTTATCAGGAACACCTGAGCAGCTCAGTGTCTTCCTGCTTTATTTGGCTGCAGACAAACATTTCCTCTGCTTCCTTCACCACTGAACCGGGTTTGGCTCCGTTGCTTCAGTTTGTTCTTTAGGCGTTGGCTTGCAGCTTCCAGCAGTAAAATCGTCTTTAATGTGTTTCTTGGTGTGTTTTAGGGCTTTGTACTGGATATTTGTCTTGGTAAATGTGGTTCTTTAGCCACAGTTAGCTCATGGTGCTAATGTGTCAGTGATTAGTGGATTTGCTGCAGCTGAGTTGTGTCTTTATCTTGGCTGTAGTGAGTCTTCAGAGGTTTTTGGTCAGACACATTCTGTATTCTTGTTTGAGAACCGATGTTGATTGTCCAGAAGGTAAGAGTTCCTGTCCTGATTCTCTGTTCTCAGAGGTTCTCTGGTAGGCTGCAGGAGACTTTAGCGTTTGGGTTGTGCTAGTTTGGTTTTTGTACGGTTTCATTTGGATGACTATCTTGAGGCCCCTCCATGTGGTTTAGTGAGGTTTTCTGGAACAGTTCTACAAAGCAACCTGCAGCAGAAGAGACTTTGAGAGTTTTTAGGAAGTTCTGGAGAGCAGACTTTAGAGCAGCAGAAACATTTGTCAGCAGTTTGAGCAGGAGAAGGTGAGCTTCAGAGTAGAAATGAGATGGAAACCTTCTTGCTCCGTGTGGTGAGGTCCTGTACCAAGAGTTTGAGCAGGTTGTGAAGAGTCTGTAGTTCTTTAGTCTGAAAGCACAAGAATTGACTCATTAAAGGAGAAAACGGGAGATATTGTTGGTTCTTCTGTCACTGCAGTTTCCAGTTTCCTTAGACTGAATATCAAGTTTATATTTTAAATGATTTACCATGTGAACCCAAGAAGACTTCAATAAACTCCCTCCATCCCCTGGACACAACATATTTTATTACGATGTAAAATCTTTTTTTTAAAATATGTTTTTTGTTTTAATCATAGTTTTAGCATAGTTTTTTCTCTTTGCTTGTTTAGTTTTGTCATCTGTGTGAACGGTGCTAAACAAATAAAGCTGAATTGATAAACTGAATAATTGACTAACTCATGATTGTGACAACAGAAGTATTTTCATTGTGATTTAAGGCTTTGTTTCATTTCTAAGGTTGAGGTTAAAATCTTGACAGAAAAAAAAGATTAAAGAAATAAACTACATCTTAAAAAAGCAATCAAATCAAAGAAAAAAAGCATTTAATACAACAAAACTGTTAAAAAGAAAATTAAACATTAAATACAATTAAATTACATTAAACAGACAAAATATTTAATTAAATAATTAAACAGAAGATACGAAACATGTAATTATGAAATTAAACAAAATTTATTAAACAAAAATATGAAACATTAAAGATTAAATATTTTAGATAATTAAACATTTAAAAAATAAAATCAAACAAGAATTTAAAATTTTTTTTTTAAAAATACAAAACATTAAATTAGATTATTAAACCTTTAAAAATACAAAACATTAAATTAAAAATTAAATGTTTATTTGGAAAATTAAATCTTAAAGACAATAAAACTTTAAATAGGAATTAAACAGAAAATACATAGAAGCATTTAAAAGAAAATTAAACATTGAAAGATGGTAAAACATTTAAAAAGAAAAACCTTAAAGATTTAATCGAAAAATTAAACAAGGGGAAAGAAAAGGAAATTTTTCAAACAAGCTGATAAAACATTTGAAAAAACAAACATTAAAAAGACAAAACATTTGGAAATCAAATCAGACATTAGAAAAGAATAAAAGGTGAGAAAAGAGCAAAACTAAACATTTAAGAAGAATCAAACTAAAGACAAAACATTTGAAAAGACACCAGTTAAACTTTAGAAGATCAAATTAAACAGAAGAAGCAATAAAATGATCAAAAGAGCAAAAACAGAAAAAGGTCTTAAAGTGTTTTCTAGTCTGAAATGAAAACATCAAGTTGTTTCTTCAAACATTTCCTCTTTCTATGTTCTTGGTTTGATTGTGGACAGATTTACTAAGAATTCATTTCAGAAAACTGCTTCCAGATAAAGTCTACTAGTAGTTGAAGGCAGTGATCAAACTAATGTTACCTTCTGATCTCCACAAACTTTACTGTTCAGTGAAGAGAATCAAAGTTTGTTGAGTATTTCTAAAAAACCCACAGGTGAAGGTCTGAGAAGAACTCAGATGGATGGTCTAAATGTGAAATCAAGACTCATGGTCACAAGTTTTAAGGCTTCTGTTAACCATAAAGTTCAAACTTACAAAGAAGTACTGAGAAACTTTTAAAATTTCAGTCCTCAGACTGTCTAAAGGTTCAAACTAACAGAGAACTACTCAAGAACTTTTAGGATTTCAGTCCTCGGACTGTGGAAAGGTTCAAACTAACAGAGAACTACTCAGGAACTTAGAAGATATCAGTCCTCGGACTGTCTGAAAGTTAAACCTAACAGAGAACTACTGTGGGACTTAGAAAATTTCAGCCCTCAGACTGTGTGAAAGCTCAGGTCCTAAGGACTTGGGAGGTGTGGAGTCTTTGGAAAGTCTTGGAACTGAGGGTTCAACCCTCCAGAACAAAGGCTGAAGTCCAACCTCCTGAGAAAAATGGTCGAGTCAAGACTCGAGTTAAAAAAAAACTCGAACACGACAAAAACTAGATGACAAATGCGCAAAAAAAAGAAGAATTTGTATCTGAGCGAATAGCTCAGGAGGATAAGAGACAGACTACCAAGTGGAAGGTCGCAGGTTCAAGACCCACCACCGGTAGTTTTCTTTCTTTGTCTTTGTCGGGATTTTGATAAAACTTAAGAAGTGTCTGGTCTTGAACCAGCGACCTGCAGCTCCATAGGCAAATCCTTAACTCACTGAGCTACAGATCAGATAAAAAGAAATAAATTCGTCGTCCCTTTGACATCGTAGTTCCTGAAGTGACCACATGGGTGGAGCCAAGGCGGAGCCTGGGTGGAGTCAGGGCGGAGAGTAGGCGGGGAGGTGGGTGGCGGCCTCCCCCCTCTACTCCCCCGCCTCCCCCCCCACTACCCACCACACCTTCCCCCGCCCGACGAGTTCTTCGAGTCTCCACGAGTTCTTCGAGTCTCCACGAGTTCTTCAAGTCTCGACAGGTTTTCCTGAGTTTCTGGAGTTTCCACGAGGTCGGAGGCAGAACAAGTTGTCATGAAGAGATGTTGAGGTCGGCCAGGATGGACTGACTTTTTACAGCAACTAGAAAGAAGACCACTAGAAGAGCAGGTCTTTAACCAGCATCCATAAAATCCATGGAGTCGGCTCCAGAGAAATGAAGGAAGGTCAACTTTTATCAACCTCCATCCAGATGTTCAACTTGATATCTTTACTTTGACATTTTTAGCACCACAAACCTTTAGTATCACACTTTATTATCATTTATTAGGACTTTAATGGAATCCACCAGCAGATTTAGTTTTTGTTGACAAACTTTATTCTCGTCATCGTGGGACTGCAGTATTTAAAACTGTTCCTTCTATTTGACCTCATGTTTATTAGTTTTAGTGGAGAAAGTTATTTTAGTTGTCGATTAGTCTCTTAAAAACCAAATAATAAATTGGATTAATCAAGAGGTTTAAATTTCTTACTTTGTCATATTTTAAATATGACAGAAAATGGAAAATAAAGTGTCTTGAGACAATTTGACCTGTAATTGGCATTATATAAATAAAATTGAATTAAAATTGTATGTATCTTGTAATGTTGGAGTAATTCAGCCATATATGTTGGAAAACACATTTTCTTTGACCATTAATCTGTTGATTGTTTTCTCCAGTAATTCATTTCTTGTTTTGGTTTATAAAATGTCAAACCCAAATATATTCAGTTTACTGTCATAAAAACCAAAAAGATTTACATTCATGATGCAGGAATCAGGCAGTTTTTCACTTTTTATCTTAGTTTAGTCAGAAAGATAGTTGATAATGTGTGAATTGTTGCAGCTTCTGAGCCGTAAAAGGTTTTAATCTTTGGGGCCGAGTGTCAAAAAACATTTAGAAACCAACATCCACAAAACACTCAACAAAGATTTGAACATCATTAAAGGGAAATCCAACTTTTGCATGACAATGTCTAATGAAAGGACATTTATTTCCAACGTAAATGTGTGATATTCATCCTCTGGAGCTTTCTCTTCACATCGTCTCCCACCTGGACTGATTTGGTCGGGAGCATGTGTAACAAACATTTGAAAAACTGCACTTTAACATCAATGAATGACACTGAAGTTTAATCTCTACATAAATGAGACTGAGTCTGGATGTGCAGCTCTGTCATTAACTCCTAAGTTTAGGGAAAGTTCAAACAAAAGAGGACAGTTCAGATAAGACTTGAGAATGAGCTTATTCTGAACAAACATCTCAGATTTTCTGAGCTTCAGCACCTCTAGCAAGATATTTTAACAACAAGCAACTCAAGAGATCCAGAAGTTGGAGAGAGTTAGCTTTAGCTGAGCCAAAGAACATGTGGGACGCTAACCTAGCAAACATTTCAGACTTTTCTCAGTGAATTCTGAGAAATAATTTACTATTTAAAGACAGAGCTACACATCTTAACTCAGTCTCATTAAAACAGACTCTAATTCAGTGTCATCCATCCATATTAAAGTGCAGTTACCCAAAATGTTTGTTGCATGAGCTCCAACAAAACCTGTCCAGGTAGAAGGCCACTTTGACAAACAGGAAGTGGATGATTCCAAGCAGATTTATAGAAGGGGGAACTGGACTGTACTAAGTGTGGTGGAGTATAGAGGGGTGTTTTTGTGGGTTTTTAAGGCTGATAATGATTATTAGTGAAACATTTGGAGTAGATATTCATTTGCAGTAAATTAAAATATTTACTACTATCTACTTAGAAGAACACAAACTCTAACTAAACTCTAAACTTTGTTGATACGTTTTTGTTTTGTTTACAGATGTTAAGTTAAAGGAGTTTTATTCGTGACGGATAACCAATCAAATCACTCCAGAAGACAGAGCGACCACAGGTAGATAAAGGTTCAGAGCAAAAGTTGCGCTATTTTTAAATGTATTTATTACCATAAATCAGTAAAAAAAAAAAAAAAATACTGATAATCAGTAAATCAGTCAGGCCACAACTACTACAATTCTACAATGTATGTCTCTTTCCTTTGACTTGTTATTTGTACAATCTACAATGTATATTATGGTGTTTTTCATACCAAAGGCTATACTATGATGTTTTCTAAGAGACATACTCTGTTTGTTCTGGCCCTTGGTCACTGCACTCCTCCTCTGTTGTTTTCTGGATTGTACTCAGCTGCATGCCTTCGTCCACCCGGCCTCCGTTGACTCGTCCCGCCTGCCGTCTCTGGAGCTGAAGCTGGATTGGAACAGACCAAAGTACAGTCCAATCACGATGCCAGCTGCCTCTCAAAAGGCTCCTTCATCTGGCAGGTGGTGGCACTTCTTCTGAGGGGAAGCTGAGCTGTCCTGGCAGAACTTTGGAGATGTGTTCCAGTGGTTGGTGGATGTGTGGGGAGATAGAGAGGGACCTTTGAATTATTCAGAAAGGAAAACAGGGAACCCATTAGTAGTTTTAGTTTAGGGTGCCACTGCGGTGTGTTTTGGGGTTTTAAGAGGTGAACAGGAAGAGTTTTTTTTTCGTATTGATTATCTTTTACTTTGTTCCTGGTTGGAATGCCCATCAATGTCAACGTGAAGTTCACTTTTAGTTCTGTTTATTTATTTTTATTTTACTAACACCCATTTGTTTTAACCCCCTCACATGTTGTGTTGTTGTAAACTTACTCTTTCAAATAAATACTCGTCTAACCCTCTGGAAACCAGCGTTTGGACTGTTTTTGTGTTGCTCCTCACCTACTTCAGACAGCCGGGACATAACAACGTTTTGTGGACTAAAGGCTTTTCTGTGTTTTTAGAGCGACATGCTATACTATGATGTTTTTAGACCAAAGGCTATAATATGACAATTTTTGGGCAACATGCTATAGTATGACGTTTTTAGACCAAAGGCTACACTGTGACATTTTTTGAGTGACATGCTATACTATGACGTTTTTTTGAACGACATGCTATACGACGTTTTAAGAGCAACATGCTAAACTATGACAATTTTAGAGCGACATGCTATACTATGACGTTTGTTGGGAACATGCTATACTATAGGCTTTTTAATTGACATATTACTATGATGTGTTTTTTTTGTTTTTTAGCAACATATAATAATTTGAACAGTTTTAAAAATTACTATACTTTTACTTGTGCAATGAAATATTACTCTTTTTAGGCAAAGGCCATGTTTGATTACATATAGGCTATTAAAAAGGTAATTAAATGTTTATTAAAAACTAAAAAGTATTTAAAAAATAATAACCAACTTAGGCATTTACTGAGTCACTAAAATAGTGTAGAGCCTACGGCCACATCAGCATTATTATAAGCATCCTCTGGTAAATTCACAGCCATATACTGTAGGAAATCTAGCTGATCTCATCATGATGTCCACTTACCATATGGACTTCAGGAGATGATTAGATGATGATAAACTGTGACCTGCTGGTTGGGTTCTCTCTGTTCTCATATTTCCTCCATGTTTGTCTCCTGATGCTGCCTTACTTCAGCCAGTCCATGAGCAACAGAAAACATAGAAAAAATACTTTTAATATTTTTTTAAGTGGACCGTAGACCTAGTTTCAGTATTTTTTTTTCTCACATTGAAATTTGAGATTTTATATATATATATTATATATATAATATATATTATATATATATTATATATAATATATATATATATATATATATATAAATATCTCAAGAATAATTCAAGATAAAAGCCTGAAATCTTCATTTATTTGTCTTGCTAACATAAGCATATCAGATTGCTATTAAATACAGCGGTGGAAAAAAGTTTTTGGACACCTCATACATTTGTGAAATATTGCATTAAGAATCCCTCTGAGGTCTTCAAATGCAATTTCTACTAGTTCAGTCAGGCCATAATACGAAACAAATCCTAAAAAAGTCAATAAAAACTTGAAATTGATTGGTTCCTTGAAAATAAGAAATTTTGAGTATTGGGTCATTTTGGTAGAATTTAGTTTTGTTATTCATGTAAACAATAAACCAAAAAAGCATCATTTGTGTCTAATGCAGTCACACCTTCTGAAACACAAAAGACTTTCCAACAAATATTTCACGATAATATTTGAGATTGTGGAAAATTTTAAAGGTGCCTGAAAACTTTTTTCCACCACTGTATCTGTCAAAGCATGAAAATTTGCCATTGGAAAAATGCCACTATCTCCAGAACGATATATGTGGTCATGGTTCCATTATGCTAATGTCATGGTAATGACTGGATGCAGGGCTAATTTACAAAGAAATTACACAAAACAACATGTCAGGTTTCAAAGACTGGACTTTTCATAGACCACTTCATTTTTTTCATATTTCAACCCACCCATAATCTGAGATTATTGATCTACTTGTTCAGTATTATAGATTCTTCATCATTGTTCTGAGATAGTGTAATTCAAACAACCTCAAATTTCAATGTGCAAAAAAATGCCTGTTGAAGTAGGTTGACAGTGACAGTCAATTTAAAAATATTTTTTGCTCTGACAGTATTTGGCAGCTTATATATATATATATATATATATATATATATATATATATAAATATATATATATATATATATATATATATATATACAGGCTGCTGTTTTGTAATATTGCAACGGATTTTCATCCCATTCAGCAGTGAGAAAATAAAATCAGTATAGTCCAGTTCATTTTTAACTCCTGCTTTAATGCCGTGATTGCATGTATTGTTCACCAGAAATATTCTTAACTTCAGATACTTTAAATGTATGGCAGAAACACGCATACTTGAGCCAGATAACCTGTCAGGTGAGTTGGGAGAACAGGTAGGGGAGGGAATCCAAAAGTGCACTTAGTTTTGTCAGTCAAGTAAAACTAACTAGAGAACAACACCTAACATATCTTGACTGGCAAGTGCAAATACAGGCCAGGATGTCAGTCTTAAATGATGTGTAGTCCTTGTAATGTCCTGGGAATGTAAGGTCTCATAGCAGGTGGAGGCTGTCAGGTATCTGCCATTCACTACTTCTGTGGAGAGAGTTCTTGGTAGAGTCTCCCATCCAGTCCAGAATTTCACCAGACTGGTCAGTTCAGACGGTGTTGCTATGGAGTGGATTAAAATTGATTAAATAAATGGCTACAACAAATGATCAAAAACAACCTAGAGTACACATACTAAACAGGAAACAGTTGAAAAAATGGGCTGCATTTATCACTATCATTGCACAATAACTCTTGATACAGCTGTGAAAGAATGGTGGGCTATGAACAGAGCAGTCTAGGGCAGTTCATTTCAAGCTATTCGCTCACAGTTGGAACTACTTTGACTGCACAGTTTAAAACCTTCCAAGATCAGGAGTAATTTGAAATGAATCAAACCAGGACATTAACTTGAGCAGAAAACACACATAAAAACAAAGTGTTCCCTAGACTAATTCAGTTTGCTAGGTGACCAGTTTCTTTGCACTGCTCTGTGACTTAACTGCATTTTCGGGCGCATAAATCACACTTCCACCCATTTGTGCGTTTATAAAATTGTTACTCAACTACCCAGCTGCAGAACGTGCTGTCTGTATGACCTCATTACTGTGCTAGCGCGGCTAGCGCTGTATTAGCGCGGCTAACGCTGTGATAGCGCTGTGCTAGCGTTGTATTAGCGCGGCTAACGCTGTGCTAGCGCTTTATTAGCGCGGCTAACGCTGTGCTAGCGCAGCTAACGGCATGCATTGCAGCTAACTGACACTCACAAAAACAAACCACATACAGGACAAAAATTAATACACTCACTGAAGCGCCGTCGTTCATGCTGGTAACCGTGGTTGACCCCGGTCTTGTGAGGTGAACCGTCTGCGTCACATGACCGGAGGAGCGCCACGTGATTGGCTGGGCGTTGGTTCGATTTTGGCCAGGATCGATTGTTTACGCCTGAGTCCCCCGGATGTGAACAGCGAATTTTTTGACAGCGAATTTTTTAACATTGAATTTTTTGATGGCGAATTTTGAACATTGATTTTTTTGATGGCGAATTTTGAAGACATCGAATTTTTAACTGGTTTTTAGAATTTTGATGAGCTAAATTCAGGCATAAAAAAATCACATATGTAATTTTGATGCAAAAAAAAAATCAAAGTAAGAAATTCATCAGCTTTTAAAATTCAGAATCTGATGAGTCTGATTTGCTTCCATAACATGGCATAGCACTGGCATTTAAGAAATGACACTTTAATGATTTTGATGTTGTTATTTGAACTATAGTTTGCTGTTATAAACTATATTTTTATTTATTTGCACTGTAACTGTTTGCATAGTTGTATTTCACAATAAATAGTGCAAATGGTGCACATATTGTTAAAAGATGAATCAATGTCCTTTTCCATGTCTTTTACTGATTAGTTACTAAATTATATTTGCACCATGTTGTAGTCAGATGGAGTGCCTACCACCATCTACTAACGTTTTTAGTATTACTATAATCTGCAGTCTGAGTTTGCGAAGGCAGATATCTTAACTTCTTATTAGTTAGCTAGATTGTACCCCGACCCCACCCAAAAGCAAAAAATTTCAGGCTGAGGATTATTTTTCATTTCAAGCTGTTAGAAGAATTATGTTTTCCGTTCATTGGGGTATCATTGAATGACTGTAAAGGTATCTCTCTGCATAGCAAGCACT